>NC_139908.1:28490497-28505888 GCF_905171665.1 Trachurus trachurus
CTGCGTTTTTCGCAACCGTGAACATGCTTTTTGACCAATCACATCAGTGTTTCGAGGCTGTTAGACCCTCGTGGACATTGGTCGTCTTCTTTTCAATGTGTGGCTCCAGTAGAGCTAATAATCAAACTGAACCACTGACATAAATATAAATAAACTATGGAAGTGATCATGATAATTCTGAATCTGTCTCCTCACTCTTGATGTCCTCTCTGGATTGGATGGAAACAATTTTTTCTTTTTCCCTTTTTATTTCTCAGTAAGTGAGAGAACAACAAAATAATCCTCAATGCGTGATGACTCAGTGTATAAGGTGTCTGTGCGTGATATTTCTGTCGGGTGACGGTAGGGCTGTTTAACAATTTTATTTTTGGGCAAAATCAAATCTCTTTTTTGGCCTATTTTGTCTGAGGAAAACAAGTGGCCTAATAAATATGCACACCTTAATATAGGGTGTTGATCACTTTGGCCACACCCTCCTTCAATACACAAATACACATCACCTCATAATGCTTAAATCCAACAAACATTCAAGTTTATATAGGTTGAAGTTGAAAAATATGTATAAAAATGATATTAATATCATAATACTCACTTGCCTAATAATTCTGCACACAGTATGTGCTTTGGAAACATACCTAATAACTAATGTGGGTCCATATTTGTCGCTTATACAAAAAGAGGAAGAAAAAAAAGAGCCAGCAGGAACAAGAGTAGTGATTAATGGTGTCATCCCACAGCTGCAGTGGCTCTACTTGTTGCCTTTCGAGTGCCTTTACCCCATGACAGCAGAACCAAAAATAACACAAGGACAGAACAAGGACGCGGGATAACCGTGCGCCAGAGGAGCTTGTGGTATAGTAAATGCAATGCTGGGCTGGAAGTTACCGCTCACAAGATGTTGTGGTTTCCTTTAGGTATACAGTGTTTTTTCTCTATTTGAGAACAGTTAGTGGAAATATTTTAAATATTCAGCAATTTTTGTAGAGTCTGGAGATTTTTGCTCAAAAATTCGTACCCGTGCAGGGAAGTTACATAGTGCAGTTTCAGCCGACGCAACCCGGCTCAGGCTGCAGCGGCAGCACCATTCATCCTATTAAACATTTTTCTACCATTGCAATGAGTCTGGAAACATTATTTTAAGGCCGAAAAACTCCGCAATGTTACTTTAAACACTGAAATACCAATAAACCCATGCATCTATGCAGGTAGAAATGTACAAAAAGCGCTATATAAATGTAAACCATTATTATTATTATTATTTTTATTATTATTAAAAAGAAGCAGCAAAGGTTATAGGAAGGTGTATTTCACAAAAATGCTGGAACATATTTATGACACTCTCAGTGTAATATCAGCACCTTAGCAGTCATATCAGAATATCTTATTCTGATGATTCTGATTCTCTGCTCCAGATGGAGAGCTGGCGCAGAGATGAATAAGGAGCATTTCTGACTGTCTTCATTGTGATTTAAGCGTTTTATTGTATTATTGCAAAGATTTTCACCCCACAGGAACGCATGTAAACACTAAAGACCCAGTCCTCCTAACTCGGTAGGACACCAGTAGAAGCACAACCAGGCTGTATGATCCCAAACTGCTGATCACTTCCTTAATATGACACTGACGCAAGGAAACATGCAACACAGTATGACTCCTTCACACAGAAACAAGAAGTGTACACACACACACACACACACCACACTTCTTTAGATTCCATTCCATGCTGCCAAGTCACGTGTAACAGCTGGTCAAACAGTACAGTGATATAACAGCTTTAGTAGCTGGCTTGACCTGCACGTACACAGCGACAGCTATGACTGGAACTAAACACAACCTTAAAAAAAACACACACACGCACACAGAATATGGAGTCCTTCAAGACCTTCAGTTGACCGACACACTTCCAACCCTGGGCCTAGGTTGGATCATTTAATCTGCATGAGTACAGCCCCAGGTGGCAAGTTGCCAGGTCTAAAGAGGGAAACCTTAACTGGCACAGCAGGATTTTCACTCATTCAGCTTCTCAACAGGCAACTCAACTCGTGAATAATTGTGAAAATGTGGGTTGAAGAGGTAATCCAGATCAAATTAATCAGAAATAAACCTAAGAGTTCCGTCCCTCAGCTGGGATATGAAAGCAGAATTAGAAACAGATTGGTACTCTGTGACTGTATTTTCCACTCCATTGTTCGGGCTCCTTACCCACTTTCTTTTGTCTTTGTTATGCTGCAGGAACACAGGAGGGCCTTGGCAACACCACACAACTAACTGCTTTGAATAAATTTGGTGTTTCATCGACTCCCCAAACAGCATCACTCCCATTTTGGTAGAGAGCAGCACAGATCCGTATCCCAGAGTGCAGCAGGGATTTGCCCTGACTCTAAGATGTAGTGTGTTCTTTTCAGCCTGAGGCAAAGAATTTATTTTTATATTGTTTTCAGGTTGGTGCACTCAACCTGCTTGTTGACACGTTGAGAGGCACATACACACAAGTTAGAGCTGGAGTCCATCCCCATCATGCACTGCTGGGCTGCCCCAGCAAACACAGATGAGGAGCGGTGATTCGCAGGCTCTGCTTTACAGCCAGTGTCTAGGTTCGAAAATTGGTTGTATTGTTCAAGATTTCATCCTGTTTTTGTGCATATTCTTTTCCATTCCATCTCTGGAAAGTCACATTAATTCGTTAAAGACAGCGTTGATAACGGTGCCTTTCTTCATGTCAGTAAAGATTCTGCTACAATATTTTTGGGGGAAAAACACACCATCTCTAGCCCTGTGCATCTACTTACAGAGTGGGTTCAGGTGTGAAGTCAAACTCTGCTATTAGTGGCAATTAGGGCTGGGACTCGATTAAAAAAATTAATCAAATTAATCAGAGGCTTTGTAATTAATTAATCCAATAATCGCATTTTAATCGCATATAAATATTTGACCTGAGAACAGTGAGAAGCATTTTTTTTCACATGGATTTTAGTATACCATTGAATGACTGAATACATAAGCTTAAGCATTCAAGGTGGTACTTAACCAAGACCAACAGACTAGGGATGCAAATTATCGATTAATTCATTAATCGATATTTGATACATACAGATTAAATGGTCTTTCCTTCCAATACACTATGATGATTACTGTAGTATTTAACTAGGCTACTTAAATCACAGTAGCATAAACTGATTTGTTGAACTCAGCCTGATGAAACATTAATAAAACTCAGTAACCAATCACACAGCTCCATGTTGTCCCTGTGTGATGTTCAGGGACAGGTCAGGACAGTCTGAAGACAGACAGCTCTGAGGGTGAAGTCCTATCATAATGAGATGAGATGCACCTGTGACAGTGACAGGTCATAGATATAGCGCTGCAGCTGAGCAATTAGCGCTATATAGCGCATTTAGCGTGCGCCCGTGTCTGTGTATCTATGTGCAGGCAGAGATCAGAGATGGTGTTTTAAATAACCATGCTAGCGTTTCACCAGCTCTCATCTCTGCCAGTCAGCCTCTCAAACCGCTGCCTCTCTCGCGTGCGGGGGCACCGCACGCAGACACACGTGAGAAAAAAAAAATTAAAAATTAAAAAAAAAAAAAATGTACTAAGTGCGATTAAAATGCGTTAATTTTTTTAACGCGTTAATGTTTGTGTAGTTAATTAATCGTAATTAATGCGTTAAAGTCCCGGCCCTAGTGGCAATAAATAAAAAGAGATTAAAGGGATAGTTCAACATTTTGGCAAATTGGCCCATTGCCATAATCCCTATAGTCATAGCAGTAGATTCGTTACCTTTAATTGTCGGTGCAAGCTATTTTTAGAACGGCAGAGCAGAGCCGCGAGCTGCTCAGAGCTACACTACAGAGGCTCATGGGATTTCTTGGTTTCCCTCATCAAACTCATCAAATACACAATCCAACAACTCCACAACGCTCTGGTGGACAAGTTGTGACCTGCACATTCATAGGTTACTAATTACGAAAAAAGGAGAAGAAAAGAAAAACAATGCCAGTGGAGTATGAAAAACCTGAATACACAGTTCCTAAAACAAATACCAGGCATCAGCTATTCCAGTCCTGTAGGTGAGGATTGATGACATAACTGTAACAGTGATTCCAGCCCTTAAACATGCATGAAAAATTGAATGGCTTCATGCTTATTTGATGTTTGTGTTTTTCCAAATCACAGAAAATAAAACTTTTGTAATACAATCTGAGTTCAGGTCAGTGTGAAGAGAAGAGAAAACCATCTACTCACGGCAGATTTCTAAGCTCTCGTCTGACCCATCCTCACAGTCCGGCTCCCCATCACAGTGCCACCTCTTTGGGACACATTGGCCATTCTGACACACAAAGTCCATCTCTGCACAAGTCTTCTTAACTGGAGTGGGAAAGAAGAGATGAAACAGATTACAGAGAGAAGAGAGAGTCACAGGCTTTATTTCTAACGATTAAAGAAAAAAACATGAATAATGGGCAGGGAAATGTAGAGAGACCAAAGCCTTAACACACCCAATAAATATGAGTAGTTGTGACCTAACCCAAGCCTCTTTAAAAAGGGACAACAAGGAGTTTTGGAAAGCGAAGTGTTCTCATACTACATTTACCATGAGCCTCCACGCGCACGATGAAATTCTTGGACCGGCACAAGACGGGACGTCTTGCCAAGAATGTTTTCATTCATCAAGAATGAAAGTCGGAGGTTGGAAGACGATCAGATATCGTAGTTCCGACCATAAACGGCGATTCGGTGGCGTTATTCTCATGACCCGCAACCCGCAAAACCGAAAGTATGAAAGTAGGCTCGCCCAGCATTTCCACCACTAATAATAATAACATAACAAAATAACGATAGAGACAAAACGATATATTTATCGAAAATGGGCCCATTAACAAGTGTGGGTAATGTAGATTCATCCACATTAATGTGAGACGTTTTTACAACCAAATACAAACTCCTTGTTGCCCCTTTAACAGTTTGAGTTAAGGGAAACAATACTTAAACATTAAGCAAAAGCACAGACAATCAGAGCTTTTCTAGATGCATCAACCAGTCAAAGCTCTAAACACTTTGAGACACTGTTACCCATTCCACATACTCTAGTGATTCCCAACCTGTGGGCCGGAGCCCACTAAGTATTACTATACTCTGTCTAAATGACGGCCATGGTCATGCAGACTGGGAGGAGGCAGAGTCAAACCACCACCTTCATGAGCCAAGGCCACAGGTTACTGGGGCAACTAACCTAATTAGCATCAACTACAGTTGAGTAAACATGCCTCTGTGAAAGAATATTAAAAGGGATAGTTCAACATTTTGGCAAATTGGCCCATTGCCATAATCCCTATAGTCATAGCAGTAGGTTCGTTACCTTTAATTGTCGGTGCAAGCTATTTTTAGAACGGCGGAGCAGAGCCGTGAGCTGCTCAGAGCTACGCTAAAATGTTTGCCAAAATGTTGAACTATCCCTTCAGGGCCACTATAGGTTAAAAAAATGTAAATACATTTGTGCCGGGGGTTGGGAGGTGGATTACTGACAGGCAGGGTTATGTACTGTATCATCACATCTTAGTCCCTGCTCTGCCTCTGTTTTGATCAGCTCTTCAGCCTAAGAGGCACGTTTACTCAACTGTCTGTAGTTGATGCTAATTTGTTGAGTTGCCCCAGTAACCTGTGGCCATGGCTCATGAAGTAGCCCCCTGATCTGTGAAGGTGGTGGCTGCCATCTTGTTATGCGAATATGACAACAACTGAACTTGTCATCATCTCACAGAGGCAGTGTATCCACTCTAACCTGTTCACATGTGCGCTGCGCACAAATGAAAATCATCACGTACGCATTTGCCTTAAAAAACAACTCTGTCCCGTAACGTTCCATTATTATTTCATAGGAATAAGATATCAGGCCTTCGAAACATCCACAGTGATAGAAATACATCATGAGTGAGCATCTCGTCAGACAAGAGAAGATTCCTCATGTGAAAGGGTGTCACGTGTTCAGACTAAGCTATATTTAGAAACAGTCAAACTCTACGTATAGTAGTAGTAGTATGTTCTTTACAGGGCACAGTTTGTTTTCTCACCACAGGAATTCTCGTCGCTGCCATCAGTGCAGTCCTCGTCTCCGTCACATTGCCAGACAGATGGGATGCAGCGACCGTTCCCACACTGAAACTGGCTGGCCTCACATTCTGTCTTCGTACCTACAGAAGAGGAGAAAGATAAGCCATGAAGAAAACGAAGCATATTACATTACACAAATAGTCTCATAATCATGCAATCAGTTTTTCTTGTTTTGTTCTAGAGGGTTCCCAACTGAGCTGTAATTGGAAAACAATTTGTTAAATAGAGCGAGTTGGCACTGGGAGCATCCACCACTGAGACACAATGGAGTCATGCCAGCTCCATGTGATGGATTACCTCAGAAAGTTTGACTTCTCATGTCTCTGCCAACTCATTTCACACTTTCTATACGTAAATAAAAGGAACAGGAGAAAAAAAAAATCCTCAAATGATACTGTGCTTGAAGAACACTGAGAAACACACAGACACACAGCTGGTATCTGGACCCATATCTGTGTTTATCCTATCAGCCAATCAGCAGAAATCGACACATTTCATAGATGATGAATAGGGTAAGTTAAATATCAACACACACCCAAAATGTATCGTATGAGGTTCACAACCAGACAAAAATGGATTTCCTGGATTCTGGATTATTGTTTAGTTGAAACAAGACACTTGAGAATGTGCTATTGGCTCTGGGAACTTACATCAGCCAGTCTTCATTTCTGGTGTTTAGACAAACCAATAGATTAAAAGGGATAGTTCAACATTTTAACAAATTGGCCCATTGCCATAATCCCTATAGTCATAGCAGTATGTTTGTTACCTTTTTTTGTCAGTGCAAGCTATTTTTAGAACGGCGGAGCAGAGCCGTGAGCTGCTCAGAGCTACGCTACGGAGGCTCATGGGATTTCTTGGTTTCCCTCATCAAAGACACAATCCAACAACTCCACAACGCTCTGGTGGACAAGTTGTGACCTGCACATTCACCACGCCATGAGATAATAACACAACGTTACCAGACAGAGTTGTTTTAGAGGGAAATTCATGCAAAACTGCTGATGTGTATTGTGTTCAGAGACATTTTTTCATCAAGCAGTCTCTGTATTTACCTCGAAAACGGCTCCGTTTCATAACGTTCTGTTATTATCTCATAGCGTGGTGAATGTGCAGGTCACAACTTGTCCACCAGAGCATTTTGGAGTTGTTGGATTGTGTATTTGATGAGGGAAACCAAGAAATTCCATGAGCCTCCGCTCACGGCTCTGCTCCGCCGTTCTAAAAATAGCTTGCACCAACAAATAAAGGTAACAAACCTACTGCTATGACTATAGGGATTATGGCAACGGGCCAATTTGCCAAAATGTTGAACTATCCCTTTAATGTAAAAATGGTTAGGAATTTGCAGATAAATTGCTAATTAATCATTGCAGTAAGAAAGCATCAGTGTAAGATTGCCAAACATGTTGATGATTAACATGGCAAACCATGAGGGAAAAAAAAATGACAATGTAAATGGAATGACCATTGAAAGAAGTAGATCTACAGGAAAAAAAAATCTTCAAGGTTTATTCCCCCTGAACACATGAATAACTGGATTTCTAGAGTCTGTCCTAGACAGTAGTGCTCACAGTGGAGTGTGCAGTTGTACTAGATGTGGCGACAACTCCGGGTCTTAAAATAACACCGTCTGACCTTGATGCCTGCTTCAGTCTGGACTGTGTATCCAGGTGGGGAAGTAGAGCACCGAGATGATAAAAGCCTCAGCTCACTGAGGGGTCAACTGGTTTTTTTAGTATTCCAAAAGGTCACAGAAACTTTTCAGATGTTTGCCAAAGAAAAGCAACTAAACGGCATCTAGTCACTGAATGCCATTATGAAGGAAAATGCGTTAAGTGGGTCAGCTGCTCCTTGAGGACACAAACAGCCCCCGCTGATTTGTTCTGAAGCAGAGACATTTTTGCTACTGTGGCAGAACAGTATGACTTCATACCTGCATGAATGACACTGGGTTAAAATTAAACAAACTGACATGCAGCTCTGGCTGGTTACAAACCTTCATGATATCAAAACTGTGAACAGCTGATAGCTGATATGCAGTAGGAATGTAAACAACTGCTTCATCTTGTGTTGATCAACAAGACAGATCTCCACAGGAAAACAAAGTACATGATTTATCCATAATACTGCTCAACTAAGGTGCTTTAAAGATTCTGTAAAGCAGGAAAAATGTCAGTTTGTTATAGACCCTTTCAGAGAGTATAAACAAAGACAGGTGTGGCTCATTAGAAAACGCTCTGCTACACTAAATTGAATGGAGCCTTAATTAGTATCCTTGGTAACACCTGTATTTGTTTATACTCTCTGAAACGGTCTATAGCACAGACAATGGGCCATAAACCACCATGCCTAATTTGAATAAATAAAAAATTGCCAAATATATAAATGAAGGTTTCAAATGGGCCTGCACGGTATCAGATAAATGTCCAATGTGCAATGACACTGTTCAATATTGCGATGACAATATAAATATAGTGATGCAGATAAGCAAACTGTGCATTTTATGACTAAAGCATGAAACTTGCAGCATTTTCTCTACCACCTTCTTAAAAACAATCTACTGAATAATGGTTTTGGTAGTGACCTGTGTTTTACAAAAAGCGCTGTCCAATGTGTCAACTTGTCCACAGGATCTTTAAAGGGATAGTTCAACATTTTGGCAAATTGGCCTATTGCCATAATCGCTATAGTCATAGCAGTAGGTTCATTATCTTTACTTGTCGGTGCAAGCTATTTTTAGAACGGTGGAGCAGAGCCGTGAGCTGCTCAGAGCTACTAATGGGATTTCTTGGTTTCTAGGGCTGACCCAAAAAATTCAAAGCTTCGAAGCTTCGTTCATTGCCATGGTAATCGATCATGAAGTCTGTGATCAATTTTTTTTTTTTTTTCCTTTTGACACCGGTTCTCATCCGCAATTGTTACATTAAAATGAGTAGGCGACTTGGCATCCTGGAAACCTGCCTGATTTTGGAGATATGCAGTGTTTGTTTGCCATTACTTTCATTATCTCCTCTACGATCACGCACCCCCCGGCCGTCGAACTTCGATTTTGATCGATTTTATGTGCGCGAAGCTTCGATTATCAAAATATGATAATCGGGACAGCCCTATTGGTTTCCCTCATCAAACTCATCAAATACACAATCCAACAACTCCAAAATGCTCTGGTGGACAAGTTGTGACCTGCACATTCACCACGCTATGAGATAATAACAGAACGTTACAAAACAGATTTGTTTGAGGTAAATTCAGAGACTGCTTGATGAAAAACTGTCCCTGAAGGCAACGCGCATCAGCGGTTTTGCATGAATTTCCCTCTAAAACAACTCTGTCTGGTGACGTTGTGTTATTATCTCATAGTGTGGTGAATGTGCAGGTCACAACTCAGCCTCCGTAGCGTAGCTCTGAGCAGCTCGCCGCTCTGCTCCGCCGTTCTAAAAATAGCTTGCACTGACAATTAAAGGTAACGAACCTACTGCTATGACTATAGGGCTTATGGCAATGGGCCAATTTGCCAAAATGTTGAACTATCCCTTTAACCCGAGTCTACAGTCAGGGGCGGGTGCCGGCACTGTGGAAAACATCCTGGATTGTGCCATTACCAAAAATAACAGCTACAGACCAGTGGGCCATACTTAGCACTTGGAGCAGTTGATTCTACGCCCACTGAGACTTGAGGTCAAAGACAAACTCGATCCCCTGCACTTCGCATTAGGGCTCAACCGATTATTGGCATGGCTGATAATATCAGCAAATATTCTGCATATTTACGATAATCAGCACCAGTCTTTTTTTTTCAAGAAAAAAATGCATTATTTCAAAATGTTTGCAGCTGTTTCTCTGATAACAGTATACTGAGTGGTGACTTCAGGCAGTCTTATCCCAGGTGTGTTATTCTACATTTTTGACACCAAAAGTTTTTACTGTTTTCACCATGTCTACTGCATATGAATATCGGTTCTAAATACTGGTTATCGGTTTCCTTCCTACCTATCTGTCCATCTCTAGTTTACAATGGACCCCAGGAGATCTGTTGCCCATTTGAGATGCTTTGCACAGAGATGTGCTCTTTCTATGCAAACAGAGATAATCCTAACATGAAAGCCTAGTTTCCACAAGACAATGAAACAAAGTACTAAGACACTACTAAAGACTATCACTGCAGGGAAGAGGGTTGCCAGGGAAATTTGAAATCAGGTCAAACAAGTTTACTAGAGTCCAAGTCTAATTTCCTCCTGTTCATGAAAGACACTATGTTTCAAAAACTGGTTTTAGAGGACCTGGGGGGGGGGGGGGGGGGAGACATCTGACTATGACAAATACATTTCCTAGGAAAAGAGGAACCAAGAAATGACACAAAATTTCCTTCCTGTTTGGATCAAAACAAAAAAATCTCGGTACTCAGCAACAACAGTACTTCTACAGACCCACTACACACACTGTTGATCAGTACAGGACAGACCCCCAGCCTGTCTGTGCTGGGTTAGGGTTAGGGTTATGGACAAATGCTCACACACATTCACACCTAAGTTTCACAAATCAAAACCAGTGTGCTAAATATTTTTAATCCTGTGGAAAAGTGTTAAAGTTTTCCTTTGAACGTGAAGACAAAATTATTGCTATAAATTTGATATAAAGTTTCTCTCAAAATTATAAGGATAAGGAATCAACTTAGCTGATGGATGGCTTTAAAGTTTGCATATTTTAAAAAAGGCCAAAACCACCCCCATATCAATCATCAGTGTTAAGGTCTTCAATAATTAAGCGGGTTGTTTAATACCAGGCTAGGTATCCTCTAGATCATTATTTTATGATAACACAGACAAAACCAATTTACCTGGGTAGACAACTGTACAATGATTAAATGGGTTAAATCATGAATTAAGATAAACTCATACAAAATAAATGAATGAAATCTTGGGAACTGTAAAGTTATGTACCACTGACAGGTCTAAATTTAGCAATGCAGCTATCGATCATATTATAATATTTATGTAGACTCCAATATGTAATCTTACTTTCCTGATGACGATATTTTGATTTGGTTGCCTATTTGATGATGTCACTGGGAGCTGGCAGCAAGGGAGTGTGTGTGTCAAGTGAGTGAGTGTGTGTGCGCACGAGTGAGTGACAGTAAGCGAGTATGCCTCGTGAAATGAAACAAAGCTTTGATTCAAGCAAAATTGCCTTGATCATATTCTGAAATCAAATTATTCAAACCAAGTAATCATTTCAGCACCTTCATAAAATTATAAATAGGCTGACAACAATATTGCAGGAGGATAAATTAATCTTTCAAATGAATTTCCATGGACTTAAAGGGATACACCAACATTTTCTTTCTTTTTGTGTCTTGCCTCACTCCCGAGTCAATGACCAGCAGTTAGACCACCATCCTTTCAACTGTGCGTGCAGGGAGGATAGAGCCGTATCGTCCGTAATTAGCTTAGCTCAAACACTAGAAGTGTATAGGTAGTGTTAGCCTGCCTCCACCTAAAGTCATCAGAGAAACTCTTCAGCAACTCTAAACGGAAACCGGCGGGCCGATCTTCATCTCAGAGCTGACAAAAACTCTCTGGTAAGGCATCTTGAGCGGTCAAATGCCGCTAACGGGACCAGATCGGTCAAAACGGAGGGTTCAAGCAAAGACGGTTTATTTTGGTTCAGCTAGCTACATCGAGGGTAGGTTAGCTTCCTGTTTCAAAGTAAAAGCACAAATTCTATCGTCATGGTTTTCTGTATGTAAAGGGCAACAGGTGTTTTATTTTGTGAAACTAACCGGAAGTGCGTTGGTCACAACAGCTAGCTTGAGTAGCGCCGAATTCGTCCAAACAAAACTGTAAACAGCTGGTATTTAGACAGATTAACGACACACTGCTGATCTAAACGGCTACTTCTCACCTAAACATGTTTGAAATGTGGATGAAATGAAATCAGCTTCTGACTGCTGATTTCGGCTGGGGTAGGAGGCAGGCTAACACTACCCATACACTTCCAGTGTTTGAGCTAAGCTAATTACGGGCGATACGGCTCTATGTCCCTTGTTACTGCACGCATAGTCGAAAGGATGGTGTCTATCTGCTGGTCATGGACTCGGGAGTGAGGCAAGGCACGAAACAAAATGTTGCCGTATCCCTTTAAAAAGGGCTTTGCACTGGACCACCTTCTGCAGTCTGGAAAATGGCAGAGAAAGGCAAGTTAAGCATGGCAATACTTTGACAACGTTTTGAAATTCAAACTTTGTGTGGTGGAGTTGAGATACAGTGGTGGAAGAACAAAAAACAGATCAATCATTTGCGACCCCTTTTTTAACCTTTCACTCATTCCGTTTTTCCTCATTATCCCCAGGTGTTTTTCATTAGGCTAGGCTTTAGGCTACTGTATCTGTATTAGGGTTGGGCGGTAATACGGTAATAAGGTATACCGCAGTACCTTAAAATAGCAACGGTATCAGTTTCATTACCGTAATTTAAAAAAATTTGCAGTGCATCATATAGGGGCCTGATATATTACCTACTAAATATCGTTTATTTTACTGCCTAAATAATAAGTGTATGTCCAGCATCTACATGTGTGTGGTTGAGTTTTCAGTTTTACTCCAATAGTATCATGTTTTCCTTTCGGGAGGTGTTTGATAAAGTTGATGGATGTGACGTTGTCACGTTGACAGCTCAGAGAAGGAGAGTGGTCTGACATTGAAGCACTATGTTGCCATAGTTACCATGTGTCTTGTGGCTTGTACCGATGTTTTTTTTCTTGCCGATGTTATAAAGAACACACAGACGCTGCTACAGCTGAGCCAGATGTGATGTGTCTCAGCTGATCAGCGCTCCGATGGAGGTTAGATCTTGAAATGTTGAACTCATTTTATAATACAAAGTTCAGCCAAACACCAGGCTGAAGAGAGAGAGACAGCAGAGCTCCTCAGACGGCTCGTCTGTGCAGCTTCAGGTGAACCGGCTGAAAGGCAGCGCTTTTCCCCCAGCAGCACCATCCACATTTTGTTTTAAGCCATTTGTACTGTACTGTAAATGTTTTGTTATTGTGTCAGTGTTCGTATGTGGTGTCTGGTGGGCTGTTCCCTTTCTGAACGACATTTTGGTGACTTTGTGTGACCTGTATGATTTTTAATTGGCCACAGTAATACTGTATACTGCGATAAAATGTGGAGGAGGTTTAATGGTATCAACATTTGGATACTGCCCAACCCTAATCTGTATGATACTATCTTTATGAGGTAGAACCTAAAGCAACACTTTGTAGTTTCCCGGCCTTAAAAAATGTTTCTAAACTCATTCAAGTGGTAGAAAAGCGGTTAACAGGATGAATCGTGCCGTCACTGCAGCCTGAGTGGGGTTGCACTGGCTGCAACTTTTCTGTGTGGGTGGAACACAGTTTGTGGTGACCCAAAGGCATTGCTAATGTTTTCAGCTCATTGTCACACATAAATGAGAGAGGGAAGCCTCATATGGGAAAAAATGGAACCATGTCTAGGTAGAAACTAACAGTTCAATTAACACCAAAGACAAAAAAAATAAATGTTGTAAGTTTTGTAAATGTATGGCTGTGTTTTTAACTGAACGGCTATTTCTAATTAGAAAATGTAATCCATTACAAGTCCACTACTTTGAGATACTGTGACGCCCATGTCAACCCACTAATTTGAAGCCAGATGTGAACCCTTACCTTTATCTAGTAGAGATTGGAGAATCTAATTTTCTTCGCTTTTCAGCACAACTCACAACAGTGTCACGTTTTCAGTAACGTAACAATCTGCATTAAACTTTATCATTCAATAAGTAATGAGAAATGCTCACACTAGTCTTAATGAGGAAACGGTTCATGTCAACAGTAGAAGCCCTGACTTCTTCACATCAGCCTGATACTGCTCAGTGTTTACATACATTAGTGGGAGAAGACAGAAAAGAAAAAGCCTGAGGCCGCCTGGATACAACTGAGGAAGGGTGGATGTAGGGATGTCAAGATGACTTGTTTTCACAATTAATTGTGGTATTAAACTCCACAATTAATGTAATGTAAATAATTTGTAATGCAATTATATTTTGACTATGTTTGATTGTAGCGTTGTGAAATATTAATTAATGCATAATTGTGATAATCCTAATACCGTGATCATTTCTCTGACAATAATCATAACAAGAAAAATCTATCATTGTGACATCCTAGCTGGATGATTGAATACAATTTTGATCATGATTTCAACTTAAAATCCAAATGATCTCAAAACATTAGTATGAACGATTATTCTGTCATTTTCCTTGACTATTGGTGTTTTATTCTGAAAGGCACACCACATGCGCAATTCCGCCCCGAAGGCTGCACTGCACTCACTCCGTCAATACTGTGAACGAGGCCACTTGTACGTGGTGACAGGCATTTAAAAATCAGCACAAGTGAAGATTGGCGGAAGGGAGTGTGCTCCGTTTGGTCGACAATAAAGTTGGAACAAGTTCTTTGGTGTGAGAACACGAGGAGCAAAAACGAAGCAGAAGTGTTTCTGAAACACTGCCAGCTGAATGAACGGGCAAGTAAAAAACTAAACAAATGGCAATGGGCCAATTTGCCAAAATGTTGAACTATCCCTTTAAACACTAGATTAAATGACATAAAATTAAAAAGCAAATATTACACTTAGGCAAATACATAATGAATGTGTTTTGTGGAATAATCAAATATTCAGGTGCAATATAAATCAATAAAAATAAACACATTATAAATGTTTTTAAAAGTTTTTTTATGAATTGTGTATTTTTTATACTATGTATAATTTGTCCTGCTTTTTCTTCATTTTAAGGCTGCTGTCATGAACAAATTTCCCTCGGGGGATAAAAAATAAAGTATAATCAATCAATCAATAAATCAATCAATCAAGTGACCCATATCTGATATCTGCTTTTACACCTGCTGTGCTTGCGTGAAACAACCCACTGAAAAGGAAATAAGGTAGGGATTTATTTATTTTTTAAGACAGGAGATCGCCACGTTTTAATTTAATTATCATATATATATATATATATATATTATATATATATATATTTATATATATATATATATATTATATATATATATATATATATATTTAATAGTGTATATATATATATATATATATATATATATATTATATATATATATTATATATATATATAATATATTATATATATATATATTATATATATTATATTTGATTATTATGGAATTAAAACGTGGCGATCTCCTGTCTTAAAAAATAAATAAATCCCTACCTTATTTCCTTTTC
>NC_139908.1:28505911-28740911 GCF_905171665.1 Trachurus trachurus
TAAACTAAAATCCCCTCAAACTTCCTCCTCCTCCTGTTCCCCTCTGAGAGCTGAGTCTGTGCTCTGATCATAAAACCACATTTATTGACCCAAAGCCTGTACAAGAAAATGTGCACGCACGCACACACAGACACACACAGACACACACAGACACACTGAGGCACAGAAAAAAAAAACACATGTTTGTGTTGTTCCTGCTGAAAATATTTAGATTTATGTGTCATGTCATGCAGGCATATTTTCCCATTGAATGTTGTTAAACTGATGACGAAAGACAGTGATTTGTGTGTGTATGTTTCTCTGTGGGAGTATGTGTATTTAAGTGAGTGTGTACATACGTGTTGCTATGTGTATGTGTGTGTGTGTGTGTGTGTGTGTGTGTATGTTTCAGACAGAAAGAAACAGGTGCAGAGTGTGTTCAAGTCTGAAGAATGTAGAGAGACACAATAACAACCTCACTTCCTGCCGTCTGTAACACGCACACACACATACACACATGCGCACAGACACACACACACACACGCACAGACACACACAGCAGTATCAGTATTCCCACAGTTAAAAAGCAGACCTTGAACTAATCAGAGAAACCCTCGACCATGTTGTCATTTCACTGACAACTGGCAAACCACAAACCAGAAAGCAATAATGTGAACAACAATAAAAGGCAGTGTGTATCAATCAGTAACCTTCATATGGAGTTCTTTTCCACAACACGCCTCTCACAAAACCTTCTTTTAATCTCTTACGTCAAACACTTTCTGTGTGAATATAATTGTTTTAGTGTGGATTGAAAATATAACAAATTCTACAACATAAACAGAACCAGTCAGGTGTGGGAAATATCCCCCGTGCTGCCAGATCTCTGTGCTACAGAAGAGTCACACTCAAAGCCAGAGAAGCTTTGAATATAGTAATATAAAGTAAATATGGACTGCATTACAAACAGGATAGCAATCAGTAAAGTAAGTTATGAAACCTTCAGTCAGTGCAACCACTGAGTGCTGTGAGAACCACGGTTTTGGACCAGTGGAACCAGATCAATCATCTGGACCACGTGTACCCCAACATTTGATCTGTAGACTGATATAGACACAAAGCATGAAACCAGTCAAACCTGACAACAGTTAAACCTCAAACCAGTAAAACCAGAGACCAGTTAAACCAGAGACCAGTCAAACAAGGAACCAGTAAAACCAGAAACCAGTTAAACCAGAGACCAGTCAAACAAGGAACCAGTCAAACCAGTGACCAGTTAAACCAGGACCCAGTCAAACAAGGAACCAGTCAAACCAGAGACCAGTCAAACCAGGACCCAGTCAAACAAGGAACCAGTCAAACCAGAGACCAGTCAAACCAGGACCCAGTCAAACAAGGAACCAGTTAAACTAGAAACCAGTCAAACCAGGACCCAGTCAAACCAGAGACCAGTTAAACCAGGACCCAGTCAAACCAGAGACCAGTCAAACCAGAGACCAATCAAACCAGGACCCAGTCAAACAAGGAACCAGTCAAACCAGAGACCAGTCAAACAAGGAACCAGTTAAACCAGAAACCAGTCAAACCAGGACCCAGTCAAACCAGGACCCAGTCAAACCAGAGACCAGTCAAACCAGGACCCAGTCAAACAAGGAACCAGTCAAACCAGGACCCAGTCAAACCAGAGACCAGTTAAACCAGAGACCAGTCAAACAAGGAACCAGTTAAACCAGGACCCAGTTAAACCAGGACCCAGTCATAGGGTGACATATGGTTCTATGACAGGACTGACAAATAGAGATGAACAATGCACGAGCATTGGAAGCTGGAGAACCCACACAGATGAGGAGAACACGCAAACTCCACCCAGAACGGCCCCCCAGGCCCGGGAATCGAACCCAGGACCGTGTTTGTGAGAGGCGAGGGTGCTGTTCAGAAGGCCACGCCACCCTGCAGCTGTTTGTGCAGACTGATCCTCAGCAGCAGAGCAGAAACCCTGAGAGGACTCAGTACAAGTGCTTGTGTAACCTCCTGCTGTGAAGCCATGTTTCTCACAAAACACAGACCATCACCAACTTCATCAAAGCTTTGCAGCATGTCGCCCCTGGCAACGACAGGAGAAAATAAAGATGCATTCCACTGAAAACTGATTCCTCATGGCGCTAACAACACACACACACACACACACACACACACACACACACACACACATACACGCACACACATTATTCAGAACAAACAGCTGTGCAGCTCACTGACCTGTAGCGTACAGGTAGAAAGACAAAGGAAACAGCAGCTGGACTTAAGTGGACGATAAGAGCAAGTCCAAAAATATTAATCTAATTTAAGAGGAGGGCATTTATAGCATGTCTCCTTTCCACCTTCAATTTGATTTTGATCGAAGAACTGTAAAGTTTAAATAATCCTTTAAAGGAATTAGTCAACTGCATAAACACTCTGCATATTAAATGACTAGAAGAAAAAAAAAGCTGTATCATGGCTGTGAAGGAAAAAGTTATATATGAATGAGACATAAAAAGAAAAAGACACAAACTTTATTTTCTCTGCAGAGTTTCAGTTATGACTTGTTGGCAGTGACGGAAATGCTGCCGGGCCCTGAAGGGCTTTGTTAGAACGAGACTGGAAAAACAATAAATAGAACATACTGAAACGCTCAAAGTTGGACGGAGATAAAAAAGACAGTAAACGGAAACAAAAGAGAGAAAATGAAAGGGAAGTAAAAGAAAAGAAGAAAAGAAAAAGAGGGAGACTTTTTGTCTTTGTTTGGTGTTTGATGCTTCTTCTTCTCGTTATTGTGTCCAAATGTGGGGAGCATCTGTTCAAGCTCTTGGTTGCTCCCTGTCTGTCCATTAGCTGCTCTGCTCTGACGGAGGAGAGGAGTATATGTGGAAGAACCAAAAGAAAAGATGGAGCTCTGTACTTCCTGTTCTTCTCCAGTTCATTTAGTCTCAATTAGGCCTGTACGATTAATCGGTTTTAAATCGTAATCAGATTATTTAGTTAGGACGATCTTAAAAACTTGTAAACCGCTAACAGATCACCAGTTATTACAGTTCATTCTCAGGCTCTTGTGAATGTCCAAAGGTCAAGGTCAAAGTGGAGTCAAAGCTGCTTGTTGTCGATCATCTGGGGACCTTGAATATCTATACATCAAATACTGAAGCAATCTGTCCAATAGTTTTTAAGATCTGCTTCTAAGTGATGAATCAACCAACCAAAACAAGTTGCCATCCTTGTAGCGGCGCAGCTAGCATGGCTAAAAAAAAACAAAAAAAAAACGGTGGCTAACACACTGCTGTTCACATTTCAACAGCCGGGGATTTTTTCTTTTAACCACCTGTATGCAAATTGAACTGAGCAGTGTTTGGTGCCTAAAGCCAACCAAACCACAACCGCAGCGTTGGCAGATGTGAAATCTCCAGAGGAGCTCATTGTGGAAGACAATGACCAACAATGCATGTTATTGTTGTGTTACTGAAAAGCTTGTTGAGGACCGTGCCTTGTAATCAACAGGACAAAACACAGGGTTTTCAGGACTTTTACACCACTAATAGTTAAAAGCTGCAACTACAAGTCAATTAGCTGATCCACACAAAATGTCAGTCATCAGTCATTTTGAGAAGTGAAAGAGTATTTTAGTATTTCTGAGCAAAAAATGCCGGATTAGCTGGAACTAGCCTACTTTCTTTTCTCTGGAATACAAACAATACATTTTTTTTGTGTGTTTTTCACTGTTGATCGCTTTGATCTGTTGGAAAACGCAACATGTTTCCTTACTGTTTGGTATTTCACAGACAAAATGACCGAGGGAGAGAGACTGATAGTTGCAGCAGCAGATGGAGCTGATGGGACCGATGGGCTCCAGACCAGCAGGACTCAGGTCCACAGGTAAGATGCACCTTGACCAGGAGCAGGTCTGGGAAACAAAGACCAAGACCGACTGCCCCCCCCCCCCCCCCCCCCCCCCCCCGTCCTGACTCTGTCATCAGATCAGGATGAGGATCAATGATGTAACTGGTTCTGTCATCAATACAAATCCATAAACAGCCTCCCTCACAAAACACACAGGAAACAAATCAGCACTCTACATAATGGAAGACAAAAATGTTCCCATCTTGTTTCCCTCTCTTTCTCTCTCTGCCTGCTGCTATCCATCTCTCTCTCTCTCCCTCTCTCTCTCTCTCTCTCTCTCTCTCTCTCTCTCTCTCTCTCTCTCTCTCTCACAGACACACACACACACACACACACACACACACACATACAGAGACTTTACCACGCTTCATCCAAAGCAGATGTGCTGGAATGTGAACACTCAAAGGAGCAGTCACGAAACCTCTTGACAGACACACACACACGCGCGCGCACTTGAGCCTGCACGCACACACACACACACACAGATACACATTCCCACATACACACTCTGCACCTGTGCCTGTCCAATTTTTTCCCTCTTTGTTTGACTCTCTCCCTCCTCCTCCTCCTTCTCCTCCTCCTCCTCCGCTCCGTCCTCCTCCTCCTCCTGTCTCGTTTCCAACAGGCTGGTTTCACTTTCATCTTGTCTTTTATTCACTTTCACACAAACAGTTTAACACCACAGGAACCAGGAACAGACAAGATACATGGAAAAGTCTCAACCATCACAAACAGTTCCCAATCATTTATGAATGAATCCAGTCATTCATCATGTCAGGCGTTCGTTCTCTGCTTCCAGCTCATCAGAGGTGGAGGATTCCTCTGTCACTATAGAAACCACTGCAAACGCCCATCTGTCCATCCTCTGTCTCCGCCGTTTCATCTCCGTGTCCCGCTCACACCGCACCGTCCAGAGGCAGACGTGGGAAATCAAATCAAACGTGCTGCAGATGGATCAAACTTTTTTTTTTTTTGAGAAGGGGGGGGCGGGGTCTGTTTTTTAGATGTATTTTTATAGCGGAGATCTGAGTCTCGGCCCCTGAATCCTCTGAAGGTTAATTATGTCCCTGATTCAAAACACATGGAGGGAACAAAACTGCGTGCGTGTGTGTGTGAAAGCGGAAGGAAATCCCACCCACCACCTCCGAGCCGAGCCCTTTATTCTACCAACCTGCAATTGCACTAATGTGAACCAGATGTACACACACACACACACACAGAGTTTTGAGCATGGCCGCCTAATTGACTCCATATGATGCAGTACAGTGAGAGAAAGAGGGAGAGATTAGAAGAAAAAGGGAGAGAGTAAATAGAGTATAAGGAAAGAAGCAGAAGCAGAGACAGAAAAGACATCAGAGAAGAGACAAGAAGTTGAGTCAGGAGAGGTGTAGTCAAGTAAAACTGACACAGATAGAGAAAAAATGAAAAATGGGATTTAAAATTTTCTTAACCCTCCTGTTGTCCTTCTGGGCCAAATTGACCCAATTTGTTCCCTTCCCCCATCCTTCCTTCTTTCCTTCCTTTCTCCCTTCCTTCTTTCCACAATCCTTTTTTCCTTCCTTCCTTCCTTCCTTCCTTCCCTTCGTCCTTACTTCTTCTTCCTTCCTCTTTTGATCCAATTGACCTGATCTGTTCCCTCCTCCCTCCATCTTTCTTTCCTTCCTCCTTTCCTCCCTTCTTTCAACAAATCTGTCCCCTCCCTCTATTTTTCTTTCCTTCCTTTTTCCCTTCCTCCTTTCTTCCTTCCTTGAACAAATCTGTTCCCTCCTTCCATCTTTCTTTCCTTCCATTCCTTCTTTCCACAATCCTTTTCCCCTTCCTTCTTTCCCTTCTTCCTTCCTTCTTCTTCCTTCCTTGAACATATCTGTTCCCTCCCTCCATCTATCTCTCCTTCCCTTTTCCCTTCCTTTTTTTCCTTCCTTCCTTCTTTCTTCCCCTTCATCCTTCCTTCCTTCTATCCCTTCGTCCTTCCTGCCTTCCTTCTATCCTTCCTTCCTTCCTTGACCCAGGAGGACTTAACTAGATGAAGAATGAGAAAAGGAGATAAACAGCAATGGAACAAGGGATGAGAGAGGAGAGATGAAAACACACACACACACACACACACCTGCAAAAATACTTGTGTGTAATTGAAAACATGCAGAGCCTTCACACACTCACTGTGAGTTTCATGGACCAAAACACATTCTTCAACTCACTTGTAACTGAACATGTGCACACATGCGCACATGCACACACACACACACTAGTAGCAGGCGTGCACATATGCATGCGCGCATACACACCTCCACACACACACATATGCACACACTCCCCTGTGGAGCTCAGGCTTCCTGTGGCTTGATTAGAGCCCCCTATGTGAAGACAAGTGGACCCAGCGTGTGTGTGTGTGTGTGTGTGTGTGTGAGTGTGTGCGTGTGCGTGTGGTGCACCTGTGACTGAAGGGGGGTTGAGTTACTCAGACAGAAAACACAGGGGGGCTGGACAGAGTGAGTGAGAGAGTAAGAGAGAGAGAGAGAGAGAGAGAGAGAGGGTGCAACATATGAGTGAGTGTTCGCGGCTGTGAATTTTTTCGCATCAAAAAAATCTGAGTGAGTGTGTGTGTGTGTGTGTGTGTGTGTGTGTGTGTGTGTGTGTGTGTGTGTGTGTGTGTGTGTGTGTGTGGGGAGAATGAGGAGTGTGTGAGTGAGAGCAGGGAAAGGATAAATCGGCCTGGATGTGTGTGTGTGAAGAAGAAGAATACTTCAGGGAGGAAGAAGAAGGCAATTCATGACTACACACACACACACACACACACACACACACACACACACACACACACACACACACACACACACACACACACACACACACACACACACACACACACACACTCCTGTCCTCAGGCAGCTGACTGTTTATCTATTATTTACTGCTGTTCTCCATTAACAATAACCCAGTTAACAGCTTCAGTCACAAACACTTGACTGCAGCTTCACCACTCCTGTTTCCTCCACTGGTCTCTGACTCTTTACACTGCAGCTGACCTCAGTCTCTGACCAACACTCACTCAGGATTATAGATTCTCTTGGTACGATTATTGTCAGAGAAATAATCATGATTATCACGATTATATTCAATAATCACATTACTAATTATATAAACAAAACATTTAAAGTATCTATTAATATACTGTAGGACCAATTATTAATTAATTTAAGTATTAATCCTTCAAATGTTTGAAGTATTCAAATAAGTTTTAAATCTTTTTTTTTCTTGCAAATGAGGCACTAACATTTAAACTCCTACCAGTTCAGTGTTATGTTACAGTGGGTAAATTGACATTAACATAATTGAACCCAGTTACTGTGTATTTATCTTTACTCTGGGGAACAAAGCAAGGTGGTTATCCTGCAGGTGATGATATCGTTCATAATGTTGCATAACTTTAATTTCATTTCATAACCTTTATTTAAACTCAGAGATACGTATATTGAGGAGTAACCTCATTTACAATATAGCTGATATACCTGAGCACAAAACTCAAGAAGACTAATTTTATCAAGCAGGAAACAGCAGCAGAATAACAGAATAGATTAGAAATCAAAATGTGTAGGAAAATGTTTATAAAAGGTTTACAACGAACAGAACACCTAATGATATCATACAAACACAGAAAACATACGCTTACAAAGTGTACTACCAGTTAAAGATAGAAACAAAGGTGAAAAAAGACAAAGTTGCTGAATCAAGAAAATAACTAAATGACCGGGAAAAAAATGGAAAAAAAACAAGTGAAAGTGAAAGACCTGAAGGGACGATGAAGCGGTGTGAAAAAACTGAATTTCCTAGAAGAAAAATCAGTGAAATAAAGTAAATAAAAGGAGCAGAGAGGGGAAGAGGTAGCTGGCCGGCTGGGTGCCATGTTTACACTGCAGCCTGTAAATGAATTCAAGATGGCGTCCGCTCTCAGTAGGAGCCACAACATCAAAGAGTCAGACAGCCAGTGAAGTCGCAGCACTTTAATTGACCACTAATTACCCTGAATTAACTCTGTGTGTGTGTGTGTGTGTATGAGTGAGTGTGTGTGTATTTTAGCATGGCTTGATTGTGTAACTAAAATCAAATAAAAGTGTGTAACTGTATAAACAATGTCTGTTTGTGTATTTCATTTAAAATATGATTCAAGCAGACGTAAAAAAAAAAATCCATCCATCCATCCCAACACCAGAGCCTCCCTGACTTTACACTAGCTGGCTTAGTTATAGTTACTAGTTACTTTCCCCAAAAAGTAACTGAGTTATACAAGTAATTAATTACAAGGAAAGTACCTATTGCGTTACTTTTTTATATAAAATGCTCAAATGTGTCAAATGACTTGGACTTCCCTCCCTAACCGCCATTTATCTAACTACTGCACTAACCAACTCACTCAGTATGCCTCCACAAAGACAGGCTCTGTGACGCGCTGTATCACTCCGCCTCATCCAAACAGCTGATAGGCGGAGTGATACAGTGTGTCGTAGAGCCTTTCTGTGTGGAGGAATACTGAGTGAGTTGTTTAGGTCCAGATAAACATCTTTTTCCAACAAGTTGATGAAGTGAAAAAAATGTCCCTAACGTCCTTCACAACGACGTTGTAACGAGGGAAACAGTAACTTTTTCGATTACTCGTTAATGAAAAAAGTAGCACCGTTAGTAACGCCATTATTTTAAACAGCGTTTTTCCCGTCACTGCTCATGACTGGTCAACGTTCTCACACTGACAGAATGCTGGGAATCTGGTATGAGCTTAGCACAACAACAAAGAACAAAAAAAAACTTAGAACACAATGAAAAAACCTGAATGAAGTTCCAGAAACAGATCCAAAGAAGAGAGAAAGGCTGATGGTCAGAGGTGCTGGTGGAGTTTGGTTCAGGTGAAAGATGAGAGGTGGTGGTCATGGTTACAAGGAAAAAAAGATGGAATATGAGTTTACACAGGTCAGGTGCATCTCACAGCTTTAGGGCTTGTTATGTGAAGCATGTGAACAAACATGGGAGCAGCGATGTCAGTGAAGAGATAAATGAGTAAATGAAGAGGAGACAAGTGTCCCAGTGATCTATAAATCAATATGTTCTGATCAGCAGCCTGTGTGTGTGTGTGTGTGTGTCTGCTTCACTGTTTCGTCTAGACTCACGATCTGTGTCTTTGAATCGCATCAAACTAATCCAATCTGTGCGTGTGTGTGTGTGTGTGTGTGTGTGTGTGTGTGTGTGTAAAATATCACAGCCTTCCACATCTCCTTTCCCAGGAAATTGAGTAGGCTCACACACACACAGGCACACACACAAACACACACAGACACACACAGGATGATTTCAGTGATGGGGGAATATGGAGGCTCATAGCGAACATAATGTGGCTTTATAATGTCACCCCTGACACAGGAAATAGCCAGAGGTCTGGGACTGTGTGTGTGTGTGTGTGTGTGTGTGTGTGTGTGAGAGAGAGAGACAGAGAGAAAGAGAAAGAGAGAGAGAGAGAGAGGAAAATATCCATCCAAGAAGGAAATAACGAATCACACCGCAGCTTTTTTGGAACACCACAGACTCTCCTGTGGCTGTCTATTGACACACACACACACACACACACACACACACACACACACACACACACACACACACACACACACACACACACACACACACACACACACACACACACACACACACACACACACAGAGACACACAATATAATATATATATTTTCTTATATTTCTTTATGACAGTTATATCTTTCATTAAAGGTACATTGTGTAGAAATTACTCCCATCTAGTTGCGGTTGTACATCACAAGCAACTCAATCGTATTTTTCATCCTGCATTCACCTGAAATTGGGCAGACGGCAGACGGACGACAGCCGCTGCACGTAACGGCATAAACAAGCCTCTATGTAAACAAGTGGTCCATCAGCACGAGGCAAAACAATACACGTGACAATATGTTGTCATGGCGATGTGGTATTGTTTTCCTGACCCACGTTTTACCGGCTTTCATAAATGACATCTGGTTTGTTAGCGACGGCCGTCTGCCCGACTGCAGGTGAATGCAGCATCAGTGTAACGCTCCATTCCTCCTCACTGCGTTACCGCGGTGACTTTTCACAGTTGATGGGGGGATTACTGATTAATGAAAAACAGACTTTTGAACCAAATAATCGATTTTCGTGAATAGATAACAGGAGAAGTTACACATGTCCCTTTAACATTTCTACATTAACTTTCCTTCTGTTTGAGGTTTCTATTATGATGATTAAATGACAGTGGAGTTGTAACCCTTAACCACTGGTAATACATTTATCTATGAATAAAGCCAAATAATGCAGGTTTGAGTCCAAGTCGTCTGCTTTTTCTTGCTTCAGAATTTTAACTTTAATGCAAAATCCACTCTGGTTTCAACATGTCGCGCCTTTAGAATTTCATACACACACACAGACACACACACACACGCATTCACATGTGTGATATATTACACAGCCTTACAAATGCACGCTCACCAAAAACAGAGTTGTGGTTGTGTGTGCAGTGCGTGTGTCTACATCCCCATCTGTGCAAGTGAAAACGAGGCAGTTTGTGCAACGCCTGTCGGCACACTGGAGATCTGTCACAAGTGTGTGCATGTATGCTAGGCTGTATAGACTGTGTGTGTGTGTGTGCAGGTTTTCAGGATGGAGAACAAAAACATTTCTCCGCAGGTGACGGCTTTTTATGAGTCTCTTCCACACTCGTTTTATTAGCCTCCCATTTTCCTTTCAACCACCAGGACTTTTTTTTTTTCTGGCAAAATCACCACACAGACGCACCCCCCCCGCCCCCCCCTCTCTCTCTTTTTCACCAATTTCCTTTGATTTAATTACAGCCACATGCTGCTGACTCCCAGCGATCGTTAGCGGGAGAACCGTCTCGACCAACGCAGAGTCTGACAGGCTGAAGAGGGAAGACACACAAAACACATGGAAATAGAAAACACACGCGGCGGGAGTGGTCATGAACAAACATAGACATAAAAAGACAGACACACAAACAGCTCTGAGTAACTCCACTCCTGACAGCTCCCACTGCCACAGGTTCTTTAGAAGCTACAGGGAGAATTTTCTTCTTTTTCTATTTCTGACCTCTTCATTTAACTAGAATCAACATCTGCTGTAAATGTGTTGCAGGTTGGGTTTCCAGCTCGTGGTGGAGCGAGGCTACAGCAGTCCCTCTGCTTCCAGTCTTTGTGCTAAGCTAAGTTAAACACCTGGATCATCGGACACAAACAAGAGGATTTCTGGAGCTTGTGACCTCATAGACACGCAAAAAAACGATGAGGCATGCAAAGTGACATGGCAACAGCAATGAACACAAACATATACGCGCTGATAGATTCAATATGATGAAGTCTGAAACCTCACACAGAGAGTGAGAAAACTGAAAACTTAATCCTTCCTAAATTATCTCTCTATCCAGCATGTCTGTTCTTGTTCAGCTTCAAACAGACAATGACGAAGAAAAATGTGTGTGTGTGTGTGTGTGTGTGTGTGTGTGTGTGTGTGTGTGTGTGTGTGTGTGTGTGTGTGTGTGTGTGTGTGTGTGTGTGTGTGAGAGAGAGAGAGAGAGAGATAGAGATAAAGAGAGAGCTCAATGTCCATCTGACACTTTCTGTAAGTCAGAGGTCAGAGTCAAACACCTGCAGGTTTTAGGGGTTTCAGTGTGGTGTTGAAGGTTAGGTAAGGGTAGGTTCATGACTAACACAAACGGGAAAGATCTGAAAGAAAAAAAGAAAGAAAGAAAGCATCTAGTTTGATGAAAGAAAGAAAGAAAGAAAGCATCTAGTTTAATGAAAGAAAGAAAGAAAGAAAGAAAGAATCTAGTTTGATGAAAGAAAGAAAGAAAGAAAGAAAGAAAGAAAGAAAGAAAGAAAGAAAGAAAGAAAGAAAGAAAGAAGAACAAAAGTATGTAGTTGGATGAAAGAAAGAAAGAAAGAAAGAAAGAAAGAAAGAAAGAAAGAAAGAAAGAAAGAAAGAAAGAAAGAAGAACGAAAGCATGTAGTTGGATGAAAGAAAGAAAGAAAGAAAGAAAGAAAGAAAGAAAGAAAGAAAGAAAGAAAGAAAGAAAGAAAGAAAGAAAGAAAGAAAGAAAGAAAGAGGAAAGCATGCAGTTGGATGCAGCAGGACTGTGGATGGGTAGAGAACAACAGCACAGAGGTGTGGAGGTGTGGAGTTGTGGAGTTGGTGTGGAGCCAGTTGGCTGTCTGACAGCTCATTAAGTGGTTTTATAAATAATCAATTGATGAAGTAATTAACAACAATCTCTAAGTTTCAGAGAGACACAGAGAGAGAACATTTGGGACTTCCCCATAGGAGGGGAGGGGTGCACTGTCCAACACACACACACACGCACTCACATGCACGTACACATGCGCACACACAGTTATGACCTGCAGGATGAAATCACTGATCTGGGTCCAGTGTGAAAGATCGGTTCTTCCTTAAACTGAACACTGTCTTACATTAGTCTCTCTCTCTCTCTCTCTCTCTCTCTCTCTCTCTCTCTCTCTCTCTCTCTCTCTCACACACACACACACACACACACTGAATGCAGCAAACTACCATGCCAGTTGTTGGATGAAGCACTGGGTGCCAGGTGGAATTTGCTCAAGGGCACTTTGACATGACAACCTTCAACCACAGCATAAGTGCAGCACAAAACTCCTTTATTTTTCAGCAGTGACCATGAATGCACCACAGTGGGCTACAACTACTGTTGGGTAAAATCATTTCAAGTCCGGCCTTGTGACCCTTCACACCCTAACTGGTCACCTCCTGCCCTCCATACTGATGATGACTCAGCCATTTCAAACAACGCATGAATCAGCAACAACACAGCAGACTGTGCTGGGAAATAAGAACAAGCCTCAAGTCCCACTAATAGAAAAAAGAGAGACCACCAGCGTATGACAGACTTTTAGGGTTGAATTTGTAAAAGACTTCAAAGACAAAAGCACTTTTAAAAAAAAAGCAAGAACAGAATTTAATACAATTAAATATTTTCTTTCTTCTCTCTTAAATCATCTGGGGGCCGCTCAGATTTACCCAAGAAGCTCCTGTTGAGAAGGTTCAATATGTCATGTGCTCACCAGGTGACCTAGCATGCAAAAGGTGAAGTTAAAAAAAAAATTTAAAAAAAGAGTAAAAAGATGGAAAAATAGAAGAGGCAAACACAAAGAGGAGGCAGAGAGAGAGAGACCATCCTTTTGATTAGTTGTTTGCTGCCACCATGACAAACACACTCGTCACACACACACACACACACACGTAAAAACATGTTTTCTCAGCTGGCACGGCGGCAGCTGGCCCGACAGCCAATCGAAACGCCCGGCGCAGGGCGCACGGCCAATGAAACCTGCTCTCTGCCGCAGCCAAGCTGTCAGGGTGAGTGTAGGAGGCTGCAAGTGTGTGTGAGTTTAACACACACACACACACACACACACATTTATAGTTGTGATCGTACTGTCAGTCAATTTATATTCTCTAGTACGTCGGAGTAATTTCAGGAGAAAACCTTTCTGCTTCTAGTTTTCATTATTCTTGGTAGCTTCATTGTTATTTCTTCTATTTCTGCTGTTTATCATTTTATTTTATTTTATTTATTCATTCACTTCAATTCTGTGATTTATTTTTTTCTGATTCTACACGAGGCCTACTGTAGCTATAGAAACCTTCTGGGCTCTATTTTCTGTTTTGTAATTTGGCGCTCATCCACACTGAACCTGCTCCCCAAATATAGCTTCATAAATAAATAATCACTGTGTAAATAAAAGAAGATGATGACACGCACAGACATGAAGGTCATAAAGCTGAACAACGTGCGCGTCACCTTGGATACGCAGGGGGGACGTCCAGCGTGCTGGAGACTGTGGACAACAAAGCTGCAGTAAAACACTGACAGATGTAGAAAAGCTGCATCGTTCTACATGTTCAACTGTTCCTGCTTCTCCTCAAATAACGTCCACATGTATGAGAGTCAAATCTGAACAGCTCTCAAGTGTGTGTGTGTGTGTGTTCTTGTACGTACTACGTTGTGAGGACCGGAAAGAGTTTTTAACCAACAGAGTGAGGACATTTTTAGGAAGTGAGGACATTTTGGCCGGTCCTCACTTTTTCCAAGGGCTGTTTGAGGGTTAAGACTTTAGGTTATAATTAGGGTTAGGGTTAGGGTTGGATGGTTAAGGTTTAGGGTAAGGGGCTAGGGAATACAATATGTCAGTGACTGTCCTCACAACGATAGCATTACAAGGATGTGTGTGTGTATTTCTCCCCCACGTCCTCTAAGATGGCTGCCACAGCATTTCAAAAAGATTCGGCGATTCCAACTCAGAAAGTTGAGAGCGATACAGTACAGCTCAACGTCACCAGACCACTGAGTTGCAGGGGACCTCGTTGCTGCGGCAACGTGCCGGCGGGCACCCTAAACTGAGCCAAAAGCTAAGATGGCTGCTGTGGCATGTTAATTATTGAAGAGGGTGCAGACAGACAGTCAGGAGGAAAAAAAAAAAAAAAAAAAAAGCGAAGCACGGCTGCCGGTAGGGATGCTGGGTCACAGTGATCCCCGTTGCCACGGTGATGCAAGCTGGTGACGGGCGCCGAGTCTCTTTCACCACAACAACATGGCAACCTGAGCATCCGGCACACAGGCGCCGGTCCCCAACACCCAACACTAAGATGGCTGCCGCAGGAAGTGAACGCCGACCGGAGCGGCTCCTCCTTCTTTCCATCTGCTCGGATTTTTCGGTCAAACATTTTAAGTCTTATAAAGAAAAAATAATAATGTTGTTCTGTTTGTTGCATGATGTAATTTGCTCTGCTGTCACCCTACACCTGCATTCATTGTGGTTCAGATCAGAAATGTGTATTGTTTTATTTTGAAATGTGAGCTTTTATTTGTGTAGCGGAGAAGGAAGTGACGTTACAGACCTGAGGTTGCCAGTTTTTTCGGTGTGCATAGTGAAAAGAGAGCAATCCCTCTGCATCCACTATGACTTCTCTTCACGTGCCATTGGCCGTAAGCAGATGTATTTATAGTCATAATATTTATTTTGTAATAAGTATATTAAATGAATTTGATTTGTGGTAACGTTATTATTAGGGGTGGGACGATATGGGTAACTCACGATTCGATACTGTGGCGATATTTGGCCCACGATAATGATAATATCACGATACACGATATCTGCGATATTCGATATATTGCAAGAAATTTCATCAACGATATATCACGATATATGTGAATGAAAAAAAAAACATAAAAAGGAAAAAGTCTCATGCATTTATTCCAAAACTTTGTACAATGTACAAATGAATAAACACTGTACAGCTGGAGACATTAAAGTGCATGAACATTAATAACATGTCTTATGTAAACCAAGACAGTGCTTTATGATACTGAAAAGTCAGTAGCAACTTGTTTTATGTAATTTTCCATTCATGGTATTTAAAAATCATTTTCTGTAACATTATAAGACAGCGCCGCCCCCATTTTATACAAGTGCAAGTTACAACAACATATTTCAATTGGATTTAGGTCTGAAACATGATTTATTATTTGAAAAAAAAATTGAAAAAAAACAATTTTTTTTGAATTTTTTTTTTTTTTTGAAAAAAAAAATCGATATTTAAATATTGAATATCGATATCGTATTGCGGTATAACGTATCGCGATATATTGCCATATCGATATTTTTGCCCACCCCTAGTTATTATAATATAGTATTTTATGTGTCTGTAAAGGAACATAATAACTGATTTTGTGTCTGTATCCTTTATTAATTACAGTTTTCACCTTTTCTTCATTAAAAATCCGGCCAATCATCTGTTCCTTATTGCGGAAAAGGTTTAACTTGCAATTTGAACCTACTGCAACAGATGCAGGCAAAGTTAAATGTTCTCATCTACATTTACAGTTTAGTAGTAACAGTCCGCTGCCTTCATGGCCTTAAAAAATGAGAATGAAACATTCATCTTCATTTTTAATCATCCAAACACAACCATGTCGGAGTCAGAGCAGCTTTAAAGTGGTTTTTTTTTTCTTTCTTTTTAACAGTAAAAGCGAAATACATCAGAGAGTGAGAGCACCGGGGCACCACAACACACCGACATACATTATCTCACTTAATCCTGCAGCTTGGCCGTACTGCCTCGCAGAGATTTTAACCTTGACCCCCTCATGTTGAGTGAGGCCGTGCAGGCATTAGACCGTCACCACATGGCTGTATACCATCTTCACACTGTGTTCATGTGGAATCAACTTAAAGGGATTTCAGATCAGTTTATTAGTGCTGACAGATTAGGAGCTGGGGCAGGGGCAGGTATGTTTATCTGATGGGCCGGCCCCTAGCTGGAGCACCACCAAGTGGAGGATAGAACATTTCCATTGAATTCCCTGTGTGATGTCAAACAGATTAAGAGTTTAAACCATTTTTTTTATTTAAATCAAAAACTGATCATCTGAAAGTTTCTTCATGCTCATCAAAGCAATGACGACAGCACATCATCACACTTCTGCAAATAGTATAAACATAGCTTGATCTAATTAAGATACAAAATGATTAAAAACAAATGCAAACTGACACCTCAGTATCCCACCGATGGGACAATCAGTTAATATTGTTGATATAATCTGATGTAAATGTGTCCCCCAGTTCACCAGTCCAACCAGTTCCTTCTGTCTGACTCCAGTTCCAAAGCAAGAGGAGAGAAATTTAAGATGATGTATAAAATATTTCAGAGAATAGAGCAACAGTAAATCAGCAAATAGATGCAGAGTGCTCGATGCTCCTCTCCATTTCTCCAGAGATGCTCCGGCCTCAGAAGCCGTTCCAAGAGCCTGACAGCTTAAATCAAGCGCACCTTAACCAGTTCAAACGGAGCATACGGCTCGTCTGAACATCTGATTCTGATCCCGTTCAGTCTGGTGATCCATAAAAATGTTAATAAGGATTAGAGTACGGGCCTCCTCACTGTGCTCTGGTCCTGCTTCCACTGGACCTGAAAATGGCCTCTGCAGTCTTTTCATTTATCTGTTGGTCTGGGGCTAAAACAACAGTGAATCAATAAAAAAGAGAAATCATATGGGATGATTTAGGTCACATGAGGTCATTTTCATTCAAAGGTTCATCCTCTGAGGACCTGATCTGTGAATTTCAACATCATAACAGTAGTTTTCAGGACAAAACGTCATCACACAAATTATCTAGAAGCTGATGCAAAATAAGGGGAATTTTAAAACAGCTTGGTTCCACCTCTGGAGAGAAGAAATACTGTCATTTGTGTGAAAATGTTACATTTACAGAAAAACTGAGCAGTTATTGTTGCAGTTAGATCTGTCATTATGTCAAACAATGTGGATTTATTTTGTAGCAGGCGTGCATCTCCTCAAACATGGGTTCTCTGGTGAAGACAGGCTTTAACAAGTTGAAGAAAAGGCCCATATATCTGTCCCTCTAACAAAACCAAACCTTCTCCCTGCTCTCCATCACAATGGACCGCAGCACATTCATCATCACATTAGTTTTAACTGAAAAGCTGCTTTTGTTCAAAGTGCATGAAGGATAAAAGGAATGCATGGCTGATAGGACAGGTCTGAAGCAGCATCACGACATCACAGCCATTTCTACACAACTCTGAAATGTGATGACAGGTGATGCAGGAAAAGACCTCTCATTGCTCATTAAAACACATTTCCTTTTCCCTCCATCTCCCCTGACGGGTTCTGAGGAAGGCCCAACCTGGATTCCATCATTCAGAGGCCAAGGACATACAGTACCACCATTAAGCAATGACTTTATCAAACAGGGTGGAGCCATCATCACACCACACCAGAAGACTGTAGGCTACATTCATAACACTTACAGTAATGTCTAATGATGTATTCTGATGTTCGTTTAGTGTACAAAATAATTCATAATGTTGCCCCTCCCCCATTGAAAACCTTTGTTAAACTCCACTCTGAGCACTCCACCAGAGCTTTAAGATCTGTCTCAAGTGGAGATTGTAATATTCCTAAAATCTGCCTTTTCTTTTAAATCTGTCAAATCATGGAACGATCTTCCAACTAATCTGAAACTTTGTACAGACTTCAATGTTTTTTCCCAGGAAGTCAAACAATGGATCCTAAGAAATCAGACATGTCAGCATTAATCATGAGCCTAAATTATTTTTAACCTTGGCAAAGTGTGAAGTATTTTAATAACTGTATGTTTCTTTCTGATATGAAGTATGTCTTGAGTGTTTGTGATGTGTGAGAGAGTGTATTATGCACATGTGTATGGATGTTTAGGCTATGTAAATTGATAATTCTATTCTATTCTATTCTATTGTTCTTATTCACCTGCCCAGGGACTACGGATGGAAAGTAGCTAAGCTAAATCCGGTACAAGGCATCTCTTCTCATTTCGAGACTAATGTTATTTTGTACACTGTCCTTGATACAAATAAACTTATTAAACTAAACTAGTAGCTGCTTTGCTGACAACTACAACTAAAAGTAACTATTATATATTACATATTACTGCACTCCAGCATCATGTATGACAAAACAAGAGACTAAAATCATAATGATTAAAAAATAAACTGAGATCAACCAATGCCTGAAGAAAAACAGTCAGTCTTAAAAAAAAAAATTCATTTAAAAAATAAAACAAAACAGAAAAAAAAAAAAAAACAGACCTGTGACCCCTTTAAAAGCACCAGAGAAGAAGCAGTTTTCAGCAGCAGTGTGGAGACGCAGCCAGTAAGAGTCTCTAATAGCCAACATATGGAAGCTCGCTGGTTGCCAGCAACACAATCAGGACTGCATTATTTGGCCCACACTGGAATAATAAAGGAGCCAGATCAAAGAGCTGATTACTTCAGTACTCCAGACCTGCAGAAATCTCTTCTGTTTGTTCTTTCTTTATGTCATCTTTTATTTTTCTTTGTTGTCTTTGTTGACTCTTTCTTTCTTTCTTTCTTTCTTTCTTTCTTTCTTTCTTTCTTTCTTTCTTTCTTTCTTGCTCTCTCACACAAGGTACAGGCCCCTTTTTGAAAATGAGCACCGTATGGAAGCTGCATAGCATCTATCATCATGGCTATTGATAGAGGTGTGTGTGTGTGTGTGTGTGTGTTGCTGCTGGCTGGAGATGTATCTCAGTACAAACAGCAGTGTAAAACACATCTAAATAATGTGAATAGACAGAGAGAGAAAGCGGACAGCGTCATGTGGACCAGATGTTTGATTCCATGCGCAGACTGCTCTGTGTGAAGATCAATGGACAGATGTTTTATTAAACGTTATTACCACCATTATTTTTTAGATTCCACTTTTAAAACGCGGGGTCTTTGTGTTGAGAGTGTTAACACGGTGACAGCAGGGGTCGGAGCTCCAAACTGTTTCATAGGCTCTGTTATTATGTGTGTGTGTCTGTGACCTATTTGCATGCAGCCTGGCACAACCAACACAGGACAAAATGGACACAATCAAACCAACAGCCCTCTCAGCATGCAACACCAACCATCACTACCAGCCCTACCAGTGTGTGTGTGTGTTAGATGGCCCATTCCATTTCCAGATTCTACTCCAACATAAAAAAAACACACAATTCAAAAATAAAAATAGACATGTTGCTTTATCTTCAGTCTCTGTAACATACAGTAGAGCACCAACACTGCTGCAATCCTCCACTATAAACAAACACAGGACGCGTTCCTCCTGTTTGTCAAACTGAACTGTGTCCACATTATTAGATTAAACAGAAGAAAAATTAGCAGTTGACTTGGAGACATTTTTTAAGATTTAAGACAACAGTGAGGTTGTTTTACTGAAATGATTTTCTTGTCCTCTTTAATGCAGACTACAGGTATTTTACACTGCAGGTTTCCCTAGAACACCAGTGAGGTGGATTCATTGGTTTCTAAACTAAAAAATAAGAGTAATTTGAACTGTAAATAAAGATGAATAAGAAGTGCTTAAATATGAGGCTGAAATGTATAAAAGCCTCAAAGTAAAAAAAAAAGTGATGCAGCTCTTTTAAAGCTAAGATTTCAGTATCAAAATATTTTTGAAAAGTGGTCAACATCAAATGTTCACTGATTAATAAAATAAACATGGGTCTACATATATAGCTACTTTTTTTCTCCTTTAAATCTTTGGAGCTTTGAGCTCTGCTGAAATCATAAAGGCGACCTCAGTGAGTTGAGCTACGGCTGCACCTGAAGGCACCACACAGTGTGAGATGGAGAGCAAACCTGCAGGCTGAGACAAAACACTCATCAACGCTGGATTGTGTGAGCTCCAGTCACTGGGAGCTAAAACACACTCTTAAAGGGATACACCAACATTTTTTTTTTTCGTGTCTTGCCTCACTCCCGAGTCCATGACCAGCAGATAGACACCATCCTAGTGTTGTCACGATACCAACATTTTGGTACCGGTATCGGTAAAAAATGTCTGTTTAAAAATGAACATCAACTTGTTTTCTTTGCATTATTTGAGGTCTGAAAACACTGCATCTTTTTTTGTTATTTTGACCAGTTGTAATTTTTGGGAGAAATTGTTATCAGTAGTTTATAGAATGAAACACAAATGTTCATGTTACTCAAACATACACCTATTGTTTCCCATATGTAGACCAAATTGATTCTGTTCCCCCCACCCCCATCAACGCAATATCGTTCCGTTAATTCATCTCTGCGTAGCGCTGCTTCGCCGTGCTCACTCACTCACAGAGAGAGAGAGAGAGACAGAGAGAGACAGAGAGAGAGAGAGAGAGACAGAGAGAGCATGCAGCCAGTGGTGATCCGCGGTAAAAACAAAACTTATTAACGAGGCTGTGGCGGCCGTCTCTCTCTCGCGCGCGGCGCACACACACAGACACACACAAACACAGGCACATGGACAGGTGGCGCTGTAACGGTAATGATAAAAAGCACCTTGCTTCGTTTGTGACTGGCTCTCTCGCTCCTCGCGGCTCAAATTACAATGCGGCGACTTCACGCGGCGACGTCACCGCTGCTGGCGGCGCAGAATGAAAGTACCGGTCCCATCTAAGCGCAGTATGGTACCGTTTTAAATGCGTTAGTACCCCGGTACCAATCTAGATCGGTCAAAACGGAGGGTTCAAGCAAAGACGGTTTATTTTGGTTCAAGCTAGCTACATCGAGGGTAGCTTAGCTTCCTATTTCAAAGTAAAAGCACAAATTCTATCGTCATGGTTTTCTGTATGTAAAGGGCAACAGGTGTTTTATTTTGTGAAAGTAACCGGAAGTGCGTTGGGTTAGCTTGAGTAGCGCCGAATTCGTCCGAACAAAATTGTAAACAGCTGGTATTTAGACAAATTAACGACACACTGCTGATCTAAACGGCTACTTTCTCACCTAAACATGTTATGAAATGTCGATAAAGTGATATATTTACAAAGTTTAGAGCTAAAATGAAATCAGCTTCTGACTGCTGATTTCGGCCCGGGTAGGAGGCAGGCTAACACTACCCATACACTTCCAGTGTTTGAGCTAAGCTAATTACGGGCGATACAGCTCTATCTCCCTTGTTACTGCACACACAGTAGAAAGGATGGTGTCTATCTGCTGGTCATGGACTCGGGAGTGAGGCAAGACACGAAAAAAATAATGTTGGTGTATCCCTTTAATAACCATTCAGCTGCTCTGTGCTGCATTGTGTTACAATTTTGTTTTTTAAAGTGTGACAGCTGTCCAGTGTTTATCAACCAGTCCATGCAGCCTCCCCAACAGCCCACCACAGCATGACTGACCCAGTAAAACACACACACACATGCACACACACTCTTAACAAAATGACAACCGCCCCATCCTCCACTTTGATAATGAAGACTGGGTGGGTTTTCTGTATGTGTGTGTGTGTGTGTGTGTGTGTGTGTGCGTGCGTTGAGGGGCTCTACACTGTGAACAAGTGTGTCGACCCTGCCACACACACACACACACAGAACAAAAAGCTTTTCTTTATTCTCTCGCCAAAAATGTTAACTTCCTTAAGATTGCCTTTCTACTGTGAAGCCTGTGCTTAGTACATATGAGAATACGCTTTAGCACACACACACACACACACACACACACACACACACACACACACACACACACACACACACACACACACACACACACACACACACACACACACACACACACACACAAGCGGAATAAAGAAAATCTAGCGTTGAAAATCAGCAGTGTTCCCAGCGAACAGCAGCAGGAGTGAAGGTCTGAGCGACAGCAGCAACACAGCAGAGCAACCACAGAGCCAACACAGTGATAATGTAGTGAAGACAGGCTTTTACAGCAGTACAGGACATTAAGACCCCAGCTGGGGGTTGGTTGTGTTTCATGACATTAACTAAAGTCTATCATCAAATCCTCTGACAAAATCACATCGTCACGTCTTCAAATTATCAAGAGTTAAAGAGCTCTTTATTTTATTAACTTCCAGACCTTTTATACACATATATATACATATATTTTTTACATACAATCTATTGACTTGTTATTTGACTTTAATATTATTTATTGTGTCTTATCCACATGGACCCAAGCCAGGACAAATGACTAGTGTACAGTACCCATGATGCTAGAGTCAGCAGCACCTTGTATCATATGTATTATGCTGTAGCAGACACTTAAAACACTGAACCTGCTTTCATACACAGTGACAGAGGGAAGCTTCTCTCTGACAGTGAAGTGGACAAACAGGCCAATAAACCCTCATGTTGTTTACGTCAGAGTTTGCTAATAGCACAGATGGGTCAGTAATCAAATGATCAATTCACATGGAGGAATGAAGCGCTATAGAAATGAGAAAAGTGGGCCAAACAAAGCCAGTCTGCAGGTCACAGTGATCCAACATGGCCACCACAGGGCGGGGGTATGGGAGGAATTATTATCTTTATTTATTTTCTTATCTATTTATTTTATCTTATTTTTTGTTTGTTTTCTCTCTCTCTCTCCCTAAATGTTGATTTTTGCTTCACCCTTCTTTCTTTTCAGGCTTTATTCAATCATTCCAGCTCAATCACATACTCATCGATCAATTTGTTTTGTCAATCCTTGTAATAAGTTGTTGTCTATGTCCTTCTCTGTAACTGTAGCACCTAATTAACAAAAAATAAAATAAAAAAGGCAGATAAAAGGCTGTGTGTCTGTTCCCTGGTGGTCAGTGTCCATCTCCAGCCAGCCAACCAGACACATCACCCATCATGCACCGCTGACGCTGCTGCCTGCTGCATGCTGCCGTATGCCAGCTGACCTTGATGTTCACAGGTTTGGTCAAACGCTGGCAGCCGCTCAGTCAAACGGCTCCGGGAATCAAACCTGTGACTCAGAGACACACAGAGCTCCTCTCTCCCATGGACAGGTCGGGGTGGAAATTCCCAGCTATCCAAAGAATGCCGACCCACTCCGCGCCGCTACAGCCCATCTTCTTTTGTGACACACACACGCACACAAATGACTCGCCGTTTGCCTATGTGTATAAGAATGTGTGTAGACGTGCAAGGCGCATCGTCATGGCAGCGGAGACCTGGCACATTAATATCAAGGATTTATAGAGACAGAGAGGGAGAAAGTGTCTGTTACACGACCTGCACATATTGTTACACGACCTGCACATATTATCAATGAAACGCTGCAGATTCCATGTTTGTTTTCACTGTTTTGGACAAATTCCAGTTCCAGTCAAACACATTATCACCAGTGTTCTGGGTTATAAAAAAATCTTTAAGACCACATCTAAATACATGGAACAGATTTTTGGACAGAGCAGGAAGAAAGATCTCCAGATACGTTGGAACCAAGATGGAGGTTTTATGCAGGGCTGCAGAGAGGCTGTGCAATGTGCAAGAATTACCACACAACACAAAACAACACAACACCTCCCTTTTCTGACCAACTCAAAGAAAAAAGGAGCATCTGAGTTTAAATCCAATTTGAAAAGGTTCAACTCTAGCAATGTCAAGGCCTTGCAGAAGCACAGCAGCCTCCTGACACAACTGCAGCCAAGGTACAGACAGAGAGAGAGAGAGAGACATTTGTAAAGAGGTCAGAACTACAGATCGACCCATATGGTTTTTTCAGGGCAGATACCGATTATTAGTAATCAAGGAAACTGATAACCGATATTCATTTGCAGTAAAAATGTCGAAACAGTGTCAACATTTAGAATAACACATCTGGTATTTGACTGAATATAGTAGCCTACCATACAGTAGGGCTGCAGCTAACCATTATTTTCATCATCAATTAATCGGTCGATTATGTAAACGATTAATTGATTAGTTGTTTGGTCAATAAACTGTTAAAAAATGTTGAAAAATGTCAATCAGTGTTTCTCAAACCACCAGACAACGTCCTCAAATGTCAAACCAAAGAGAGACTCAGTTTATTGTCATAAAGGAACAAAGAAACCAGAAATATTCACATTTAAGAAGCTGGAATCAGAGAATTTGGTCTTGTTTTCTTAAAAAACTACTCAAACCGATTATTAGATTATCAAAATAGTTGACAATTAATTTAATAATTGATTATTGTTTGATTAATCGACTAATTGTTGCAGCTCTACAGTATACTGTTTACTTGTTTTTGTACACTGTGAAAATTAGTGATCAAAAGACCCAAATTTCTGTAGAATAACACAAACTCCAGTTTAGGCAGAGAAATGGCAGCATCAGAGCCCAAGGAGTGCATTTTAAAAACATTTGTTTTATTGGTTATCATGAAAAAAATACCGATTATCGTAAAAATGCGGAATATTGGCCGATATTATGGGCCATGCCGATAATGGGTCCATCCCTAGTCAGAACCCAAGCAACGCGGCTTGTAGCCTCCGTCAGAGTTGTGCCCCTGCTGCACAGACACACAGTCCACCTGCAGAATCACAACACAGCACATCCTTCCAGGCTGCTCGCCGCCCGCATCACCGTTCGCTCCCAAACATAGAATCCAATTAAACAAATAGAACTAAACAAAACAAACCTGATGTTGCATGTTTTTCCCATTTGCCTCTGATAACCAATAACATCACGCATCATTTAAACTTCGCAGCAACGTTTTGATACGGCTCATAGTGAGGCTGCATTAACCCCCGACCTAAAAGCACATATTCAAAACACACAAAGCTATAGACAGTAAATATTGCTTAATGAAAAAACACAGACACGCAGCAAATGAAGCAGAACGTGGTAAACTACATTTATAAAACCATACGTAATAGTAGCAAACATATTATACCTTTATGCAAGAACAAATACCAAGACACGTCATTATCACCAACACATCAGCAGCCACTGACATTCAGATATCAACCGTGTGACAGCGATGACATCACTAATGACCTGCTAATTAGCCTCTCCCTTACATTAGTAATGAAGAGCAGAAGTCATGGAGGAGACAAGGAAAGTCTGTGACAAAGACGTGAGAGGAAAAAACCTCACAACATTCTGCAATAAAGAGCACTATTAAAGAATAATATTTATTTGAAGAACATAATCCAAAGCTCTTCATCAGCAGCTGTGCATATATACAGTATTTTTTTTTCATGAATAGGAACAACTCTATTAAATTATTATTATTATTATTATCAATAAAACAGATTATTTCTGTCCTACAAAGGCAAAGTGCAGTATCTGCATTTTTTTTTTTTTTTTTTTGACCAATCAAAAGGGTGGCTTATTCTCTTCAATCTGGTAGAATTTGATATTGGTGCTGCTAAAATCTCCAGAGTTATTGGGCTTTTTATTTTGCTGTCCATCCAAAAAAGCACTGTGAAACCAAGGCAAAGTGCAGTATCTGCCATAAAATGGTCAAAATTGGTCAGAAAGACAAACTACAAAATACATTTAATTCAGTCCACCTTTATCTAATCAATTATAGACTTGGACCTGACAATAAAAAACACAAAAAGCTGTTTTTCTCAGTTTGGCACTTTGCCTTTGTAGGGCAGAATTTGTTTATCCTTCTTTATAATAAATTAATGATCAATTAATGGTCCATGATACATTTCCTACATTCTTTGATGAGATTTAAATAAAAGCTCCAAAATATAAGAAAACAGATAAATTTCAATTACAGTGTGACATTGGTGGTAGCTCACAGTTACATCTGTATAACATGATGTAAATACTATAAAGAGAGCCACATGATGAAAACAGCAGCTAGAGGTCACTGCAGGTGTGTGTGGCTCCACCTCATTCTGTTTATTACTATCAAAATCACACTTTATTGCATGAAGACTGCAGTGTGTGTTGTAGTTGTGTTGCTGTAGTTGATGTATCCATGTGTGTATCAGCAGCATCAGTGTCAGATAATCTGATGCAGAAGGATTAAGTTTAAGCCTGAGCGCTGTGTCAGGCTTTAATCGGCTGGACAACACACACACACACACACACACACACACACACACACACACACACACACACACACACACACACACACACACACACACACACACACACAGAGAAGAAAGGCAGCGCTTGATACAAATGCAGACACACATTTTAAAGCATAAATGTGCCATTGTTGTAGACATAGAAACATTCAGATCTACAAAACAAATACTTGTAACACACACACACACACACACACAGATTACAAATGATTTCAGAAACACACTGTACACACACACACACACACACACACACACACACACACACACACACACACACACACACACACACAAAGGACTGGATGTAAATGTTGACCTGGTGTTTAACCTCCAAACTGGAGGAAACAACCTGTGTAATAAACTACAAACACACACTTAGCACTGCCAGACAATACACCCACACATTTACAAACTCAACACACCACACACACACACACACACACACACATCGCAATGATTAACATAAACAACGTTTAAGCCTGTACACAACAGGGACACACACATTTCCACACAAAAATTACAAACACTCAATAAAATGAGCTTTTTGGGTTGATCAAGCAGATGGAAATAGAGGCCTACACACACACACACACACACACACACACACACACACACACACACACACACACACACACACACACACACACACACACACACACACACACACACACACACACAATGCATCTATTTATAAAGTTATAATTGCATAACATGCTGTGCTCTAATTCCGGCCTACTGAGCACACAGGATGTCCACACACTGGATTCACAATGACAACACACACACACACTTCCTCACATTCAGAACAAATTGCACATGGACATGAGCTTGTATGTAGAGACTGACACACACACACACAGACACACACATGTATGGTCTTCCAGCATCATTAGCATATCTGCTGCTGTAGGCGTGAGCAGCTTCTCTCTGTAGTTTCACTCATTTTGCCGGGAGTGATACGTTCCACGAGTCGAAGCATCGTTACATAACACTGAAGATATTTGATCATTTCTGTTATTTAATCCTAAACATTTGTGATATGAAAAATACAAAAAAAAAAAAATCTTTAAAAGTCGATCCCAAAAATGTTATTTGGTTTATTATCTTATATGTGTCACATTAGATTTGATTCTCATTTAAAAACTAAGAAAATTGTATAAATACCTTCAAAAGAAAATGAGAGCAATTATTATACCCCTTTTAGGTTTTTGCGGAATTTTAATGGAGCAGTCTGACTTTGACCTTTGACCTCCTCATGTCGTCTCACTGTTCAAGGATTTAAATGTAAGATTAAAAAAAAAAAAAACTCTAAAAGAAACATCTATGTTTGTATTCCAGTCTTTTTTTTAACAACTGCGGCTGAAAATTAAATATTTTCATTGTACATTAATATTAAAGATAGAATAGGAAATATAATTTTATATGCATCTATAATTGGAGCATATTCATAAAAAAACATAAATCTTATATTTAAAAAAAATCATTAACTCTTCTGGCATCCAGGCTGTTGTTTGTCTCAGAGAAGCAGCACACGCAAAATAAATTGCAGACAAACAGAATCGTCAGTTTTAAGTGTTTAAAGTGTGTGTTTCCTGTAGCTGCACATTGAAAGGCGGTTTGCAGGGTTTTGGCAGGCGGTTTCAGGACTCTCCTAATTAAAACTTACTGAATATTCAAATGCTGCCTTAGCATAACAATAGCCGGCTGGCCGGGCCGGTTTTAAATGAGGCCTTTTGTTTTAGCCGAAGCTTTCTGCTGCCTCATTAAGCCGCTAGAGCTTAAGTTAGCGAGCCGACAGCAGCTAACCGGAGCTCAGGCCTCAGCCCTCTCGCCCCCCCCACCCTCCCCCCACACTCTCCACAAACCAAAAGCCCCGATTCAGCCTCCTCTCTGTTTGGTCTCACCGGGCTGAGGCCATGCCGAACAGATCTGCTCCCGCTGCAGCTGTAGCAGATCCGTACAACTGTTCCTATAAACCTCCAGGACACTGCCCCACTTTCCACTCCGCTCCGCTCCTCCATAACACAACCACAGGATCCACCTCAACACACCTCAGACCTGAACAAAACCCTCACAACGGCTACAAAGACAGAGGGAGAAGCAGAACTCAACAATGGGACTTATAATATTTATTATTTGCGGCAGTTCTTGTTATTTGTGTGTTTGCTTGGTGGAAGGGTGTAAACGAGGCCGTGCAGGCGCAGACAGGCAAAGGGTGAGACCGAGACTGGGGGGTTGAGGTGAAGATAGAAGGAGGGTTTGGCACCGGATCAAGACCGTCAGCACAATGTGCCATCCAACGAGCCAGCCACCAAACAAAGTGATGGTGCCACGCCATGCCATGCCGAGCCCCGTGGCGTAGCATCACCCAACTAACACAGCTCCAGCACCAGAGAGAAGAAGTGCTGCATGGGGATACAAAGGAAGGCCCTGAAAGAAAGAGTGGCTCCAGAGAGCATACGGCTGCAGAGCCAGCTAGTGGCTGACTGACAGCGCAGCTTCTCTGTCTGCCTGCCCGGATGGATGGAGGCTGGAGACCCCACAGCCACCCAGCAGACAGAGGGTGACTGTTGGTGACGGCGCTCGTCAAACAACCCAGGCTCTGTTCAAACGTGTCTCCACACAGATTACTGTTAGCTCCCATTTAAAATAGACCAAAAACAGCCTAATAAAAGGTTAGATAAATTCAAAACACCAGTAAATTTGATCCTATTTCTTCTATTTGTCGACAGAAATTAAACGTAAATATCGAGAGAATTTAAATCCAAGAAGAATGACAAAAAAATATAAACCACAAGAGTCAGAATCATCTCTTTCATATACAAATCAAGGTCATGGATTTGTAAAAACTAAAAATCTGCATGAATGAAAAGTAAAAAAAAAAAAAAAAAAAAATCTATAAAAATCTAATCATAGATTTTCTCTATAAAATAAAGGAGACAGTAATTTAATGTCTCCATATTGTGTTCTCATAAAAACTTTGAATGGGGATCAGATTTGTAGAGGCAGAATATTCATTTCAGAAGGCCTTTGAGTTCAAGTTCACATTTATTATCATTCATTCTTTAAAAAAAATAATGTATTAATTGTATCATTTCCAGGGTATAAAGAATGATTTAAATTGTGTACATAGAATATTATTTGGGGTGTTTCCTGTCATCACCTCTCATCTTCCCTTTCTTTCATCTCCTCTTTATTTCCTGATCCTTTTCTCTTAATGAAGCAGCACTGACCAGTCAGAGGTGAGGCACAGACAGACACTCCACTGACAGGTGGAGCTGGAGGAAACCCCACAACTTCCATCTTCATTTGCACCTGCGGCAGCACACATTCCTGCTTTTACGCGCTTTACACCCTGTTTCTCATTCCGAGCCCCCCTCCATCCCCAACTCCTTGACTCTCAAATCACTTTCCCCTGTTAGTGGGCTTTTAAAGGTGGGGGGGGTGACTGCAAGACAGACACACAGACAGAGGAGTTCACCAGAGGTCAGACAGCTTCATAGAGCTGGATGACTTTCTCAGATGTGTTTCTCTTTTTCTTTCCAGACATTTCATTTTTTTTATGATTTTCTTCCAGACTGACAGCATCTCTCTCTCTGCCCGTAGCTTCATGCACAAATGTGCAGAGCTGCTTTCCTTTTCCTTTTCCTTTTCCTTTCTGTCATTTTCTACATTCATAATATTTTTAAGGAATACAGTGACACTGGAAATTAACATAGGCTAATTAATTGATGACAGTGTATCACTGACATTAATCTCACCGCTTTACATGTAATTAACTTATTTCGCAGCTTTACCTCGAATGTATTATCGTGCTCAAAATTGCGAAGAATAACAATAAACCACAAAAACAATTTGAAGTCAAATTATGACAGAAACGATTTAAGCTTTTTTGGGAGGAAATAATAATAAAATAAAAAAACACATGCAGGGGCTCGAGTCCCTCAAAAACAAACACACCACAAACCCACGTGCCATTCCACCTCAAAGTAGCAAAAAAAAATATTAATTCAATTCAGCAATATGGCTCTTTATTTTTTGCTGCTTTGACGTCCATTTAAAAAAATGAAAACGAAGCGACAGGGAGATAAACCTGCGGAGCGGATTATTCTAAGCTGAATCTTCGAGCGTCTCATGCACGTTAGAGCGGGAGACAGAGGCGCAGGGAATGCTGCATGTTGGGAAGCATGTTTTTCCTAAAAGCTGAGGTGGAGGTGTAGCGGACACACACGCACGCACGTACGCACACACACAGAGACAGAAACACGCACATACACACATTGTAAACACACATTCATCATCAAGCCAAAGCCGAGCGCTACTGTCACTTTCTCCCCGCTCCGCACACACACGCGCGCACACACACACTCACACACACACACACATACGCGCGCGCGCTCTCCCCTCGATAAACAACAGCCACCTTTTCCAAAAATAAACCCCTCCACGCGGACAGAAGAAGCTCACACTCTGCTCGCGCTGTGAAGTTGGTGCGTAAAAAGCGACACTCTTCATCTTCATCTTCACACCTTCTCTCCCTCTCTCTGCTCCCTCTCTCTCTCTCTCTCTCTACCTCCAGCCCCCTCTCTCTCTCTCTCTCCGTCTGACTCCCAAACCGCCGCGGCGGAGGAAGGAGAGAAGCGACAGGATGGAGGGATGGGATGGAGGGATGGGATGGAGGAGTGTGTCTTACCGCTTTGCCGTTGTAGTAGTACATGAGTGAGCTGCCTGTCATCCCAGGGATGGTGTACGCACAATACATCGTTCCTCTCCTCCAGCAGAAAGACGGAAAACTCTATTTCTCCTTTTTCTCTCCGCGCGTGTCTCTCTCTCTCTCCCTTTTTTTTTTTTTTTTTTTTTTTTATCTTTACGCTCCCCCCGCCCCTTCTCTTTTCTTCGCCTCCACCTTTTCCCCTTCTCCTTCTTCTGTTTGAACTTTTCTGGATTTGTTATGATCTCAAACTCTCGCCGCTCCGTTCGCGTGCTCCGGCCTGCGCGTTTTTTTCCCCCGCCGACAATTCCTTCAGTTGCATTTTCCCATTTGGCCGAGCCGAGGCACGCGGAATATGCAAAGTAGGCAGAGAGAGAGAGCGAGCTGCCCCTCCCCTTCTCTCTCACTCTCTATCCCCCTCTCTCTCTCTTTCTCTCTCTCTCTCTCACACACACACACAGACACACAGACACACACTCGCACGGAAAATGTACGAGAGAGACTGGAACGTAGCTCTCGCGCATATAAACACACACACACACACACACACTCGGAGGCGCTCGCGGACACGCGCGCGGTCACCGACTCTTTTAACTTTCCACAGTAAATCTGGAAGCCATCCCTCCTCGTGCAGAGCCTTTGAACTGAGCCGAATATTCAGTTTTTCCACCGCGCGCTTCTTTCAACACACACTCCTTTTTTTTTTTACTCGTCGTTTCTCTCCTCCTCTTTCTCCCGCTCATCCTTTCTTTTCAGCGGGTTCTCTGTTTCCTCTCATCCTTTCGCACCTCGTTTCCTCCTCTCTCTCTGTTTTCCTCTTCTTTTTCCACCTTTCTCCCCTTGTTCTATATCCCTCACCATTTACACTCCTCCAGTAGGCTACTCCTCTCTTCTCCATTTACCTCTCACCATTTATTTTCTTCTCTCATCTCCTTTCTCCCTTGTTTCCTTTCCTCTTCTCATCTCATGTCATTGCCTCCTGCCTTGTCATTCACTTGTTTCCTCCTCTCCTCTCCTCTCTTTTAAGTTCATGTTCGAAGCAGCTGATCACATAAAAGTCTTTGTTGTTTTGGTGGTGAAAATACGTCTCAATTAAAAATCTAAATTTAATAAATTATTCTCAAACTTGAATTCAAACAGAGATTATAAACGGCTCTTTAACAGTATTTAAGGCACTACTTCCCCAGACAAGCACTTCTAAATAAGATCTTTCTATACACCACAGTTATATTGTGGCTTGTTAACCCTGGCCAACAAAGACTATTATATTCTAACACTTTTAATTATTTATTGGGGTACAGATTTGATTTCATATTTAAATGTAAAAAAAAAAAAAAAATCAAAATACATATGGTAGTCTCCCCTTCTCTTTCATCAGTCTTTTTCTCCTTCCTCTCTTCTTCTCCGGGGGCTCAGTGACGTACATTTATGCTACATGAGGTGGGGGAATATTGGTTTGTATTGAAATTCCTCTGTGGCCTCTGAGTTAAATCCCCTCACATGTTAAACATGTCCTTCACCTCTTGTGTGATAGAAGTCAAGTTCACATTAATTCAACTATTGTCTATATCATATACGTTATTTGTCCTCCATATATTATCAGTGCTACAAAAGCCAATTTAATTTTCCTGTGTAACTGTGAAGCTGACTACGTTCTTTTCTTCTAAAAATGTTTTTACAGTAAAGGGATTTCCAGAAGATAAAGTGTGGGTTACTATGACCACCTACCAGCAACCACCTGATGGTGGTGGTAGAACTGATAATAACACAGGAGGCTCAGTCAGACACACAAACACTAAGGCAGCGCAAGTGTTACAGTAATATTAATTCATCATCTGTCATGAATGATTTTAATACAAATAATAAAATCACTAAAGGAAGCAGTGTTCAAAATGAAACCATTCATAAATCCAGTTTATTGATTGGGATCAATGGTTGTCTTTTTTTCACATGCAACCTTGAATGATACTCAACTGGCTGTGATTGATTGAGCTTTTATATAAATATAATTGTGTTCAACAATATTATTGTGTAAGGAGCTGTTCAACTGTTTATCTATATCAACATGATCTCCGTCTCCCTCAGACTGGTCAGATGGTGTCGTGAAAATTAAAAGTAAACTTTAAAATACCACAGAGCCTCCAGTGACTGGGGGTTTGTGTACAGACCTAGAAAAAAATCCATCGCAACACCAAGCAGGTCTGTCATGGAGATATTTTGAGTTGCTAAAAATCTGGTTATTTCGGAGAGCTTTAACATTTTTGGATCCGTTTACAACAAGAGATTTAGGAGATACAGTACGTCTCTTAAGGTTTGGTTAACCCGAGGGATTGTTTACATCATCTTTAACTTACTGTAGCTACCAGGTCAAGTGAACAGAAAGACATGTGTAAACTTGGTGGACTGGCCCTTTAAAAACACACCGAAAGAAAGAGAGCGAAACAGTTAGGATAGGAAGGAGGGAGCGAGGGAAGGAGAGAGGAAGGCAGTTACCAAAACAGTCAGACAGACAGTGGTTCAGTCCTCCAAATTTCATATTAACATCATCATCATTCATCCTATTCAAACAAATAATAGACTCCAAAACAAGCAAGCAGACCTCCCAAAACTCTCTCTCTCTCTCTCTCTCTCTCTCTCTCTCTCTCATTCTCTCTGCCTCTCTCTCTGTCTCTCTCTCTCTCTCCCTCCCTCTCTCCTCTTTCGGCTTTAATTTGATTAAAAAGCGAGCTGCAGGAAGGGGAGGGAGGGCTGATGCACATCTAATAAGTGGACCATCTGTCTGCAGCGCTGGCTGGCTCCCAGCATTGTACCCAACCAGACTGCATGGAAAATGAAGGGAGAGATGGAGAGAAGGAGGGAGGGAGGGAGTGAGGAAGGGAGGGAGGAGAGGAGAGAAGCGCATGGGGGAAAGAAAAAAAATGGACCCCAAAAAGAGTGACCGGGTTGAGGTAAGAGAGCAGAGACAGCATTTTTAATTTTATCTGACAGCAACACGGTCAACAGACCTGCAGAGGAGACGAGGAAGAATGATGAGTGGAGGAAAGAAAGAAGAAGAGGGAGATAAGGAAAGAGGGAAGACAGGAGAGACGGGGCAGAGAGGAGAGGTGATGGCAGAAGAAGAGGGGATAGGATAAGAGTAAAAAATGAGAGAAGAAAGGAGGCACAGGAGATGAAAGGGAAAAGGGAAGGACAAAGATAGAGCAGAGGAAATAAAAGGGGATGAGAGAACAGGAAAAGAAAGATGAGAGGAAAAGGAAAGAAGAGGAGTAAACAAAAAAGGACAGAGGGAGAAGAGCAAAAAAAAGGGGATGGAGGGAAAGGTAGAAGTGATGGGAGGAGAGAGAAGGTGAGGGAGGACAAGGAGAAACTTTAAGCTCAGGCTGACCTTTGACCTTAAGGTGGTGCAGACTAGTCCAAACACCTGTACCTCCTCACTATTTAAGGTGGACCGGAGGATTACAGACTACTCTCTCTCTTCATCCCTCACTTCCTGCTTCATCTTCTTCTTAATCCTTCCCTCTCCCTTTTCTCCCCGTTCCTTGTCTAAGCACCCCCCCCCCTCCCTCCATATACCTTTCATCTCTTCTTCCTCTTCTATGATTTAAGATCCTCCCTCTCCCTCCATCCTCCTCTTCCTGAACATGCTCCACCTCTATTTCCTACGTCCCATCCCTTCCTTCCTTCCTTCCTTCCTTCCTTCCTTCCTTCCTTCCTTCTCCACTTTCCTGTTTTCCTTCCTCTTCCACATATCTTGCTATAAACTTTCACCCCCCTTCTTTGTTTTATCCCCTTTAATTGTTACTCCTGTCTTCCTCATTCGTTCTCCTCCTCCTCTCCCTCCCTCTCTCTGATGGTGAAATGACAGTTAATTCATGGTTGAATTATAATCTCACATTTCATCCTGATTTCACACTGACAGGATTTTCACTCACATTACGACACTCTCTCTCTCTCTCTCTGTGCTCCGTTGTCTTTTTTAGTGTTTCTCATCCTTTCTGTAGTTGGCTGAGTTCACTTTTTTCTCCTGTTGTATACCCATCTTTCTTTCTCTTCCCTTATTGGTTCTCATTGTTTTCTTTCCTGCTTTCTTTTATTTCCCTCTGTTCTTTTTTCTTTCAATCTCTGTCTTCCTTTTCATCTTTCTCCTATTATCCCTTTAATGTTTGCATGTTTGTCCCTCTCTTTTTTTTCTTCTTTTCCAGTAACTTCTAATATTTCTCACTCTCATATGGAGCAATGCTGGCTTAAACGCCCGGGGAACATGTGCGCTCACACACACACACACACTCAGCATGATTGCACTTTGTACTCCTTACACAGCCATTTCCTTCATGAGCCTTTGATTTGAATCTACTTATGTTACAGGTCTGAATTCATAAACACAAAAGATCCTGACAAGATGTTGACAGCGGGCAGCTACGCACACATGCACACAAACAGTAACCCACACATGGTGTGAAGGTGCACTTGTCTTAATTTGAAACAGAGGAACAAGTTAGAGCTGGAAGCTTGAGATATTTCTCACAGATATACGAAACAGACAAACACTACTTTGTATTAAAGAGATGAATCTGCTTAGAAATCATAGAACAATAGATGTGTGTACACTAACTACTAAGTTAGTTCATCTCTGAGCCGCTAACCGCTGCTGCTCTCAACTTTTACTGCTGTCAGTAAATCAACCTGAGTCTGACAGGAGCAGTGGAACGAGCAGCGAATGCCCTATGACTGTGACATGACATCACTCAAAGCACGATGGGAACCCTGATAGCAAAAGGTTCCAACTTCTGTATAGTAGCCAAAAGGTCTGTGACGAGCTGCCTTTAAAGGGATAGTTAACCCAAAATTGAAATTTCCATATCGGTTGCAAATGGATACCAACTGTCTTCGTAACAAAAAGACACACCAAAAAACATCCAAATACCTCCATGCTGCTCGTATGTATTGTCCGTCTTGTATTGAAGCCCAGAAATGCAAAATTGTCCCGAAAAAAATTAAATGAGTCTATGTTTCAAGCTTGTTTTGTAGCGGAAGCTTCTCGAAGCTCCTCTTCCTGGTTCGTCAAATTTGGACGAACTAGGAAGAGAAGCTTCCGCTACAAACAAGCTTGAAATATACAGTAGACTTATTTAATTTTTTTCTGGGGCTTCAATACAAGACGGACATTACATACGAGCAGCATGGAGGTATTTGGCTGTTTTTTGGTGTGTCTTTTTGTTACGAAGACAGTTGGTATCCATTTGCAACCGTTATATGGACATGCACTGCTACGCCGAGACCCCCTGTAACTCAGAGAAGCCACGGAGGACTCTGAAACTTCTCCCAGCCCTTAGTCCACATGAGGGGGAGAAGATAATGAGTGAAATTTCAATTTTGGGTGAACTGTCCCTTTAATGTTAGTGGTTAAATAACTGTTACACAGTGTCTTGTTATTTAATTCCCCCTGTAGTAACAAATAATGTAACCAATTACTTTTCTTGTTAAGTAATTACTCACTTTTTATATATGAGAAATCTGTCATGAACTAGAGACCATCGCACCCCTGAGGACTCATTACCACATTATTCCATGAGTAATCTGTAATCAATACACCACAGTTGTCATGGTGACCTCATTGACACAGCTGTAAAGTTTCTTAGATAGATAGATAGATAGATAGATAGATAGATAGATAGATAGATAGATAGATAGATAGATAGATAGATAGATAGATAGATAGATAGATAGATAGATAGATAGAGGTCTGATATGGCCTCAATTCGTAGAAAATCAGACACTAATTTTCCTCTATAATACAAACTGAAAGAGAGAGGGGGGGGGGGGGGGGGGGTACCAAAAGTGTTTGGAGAGGGTGTGTAAGTGTGTCTGTGATGTGAGTGTGAGGCAACTGTGTGTTTGTGTTTGTGTGTAAGTGTGTGTGTGTGTGTGTGGGAACGAACGAATGAACGAGCGCTGCTGCACGCTAATTATGTATGCATGATTTAATCTGCAACTCAATAATATGCAAATATATTCATATGTTAGTTTCTTAATTAAAAATGCAAAGCAGCCCTTATGGTGATTTTTCTGTGATTTTCTTTTCAGCATAACAAACGGAACATTTTGAGAAATTCAACAAATAGGAGGGAGGTGCTGTAGCGGAGGGTTAACAGGAAGAAACCAGAAACATCCGACTGCAACTTCCTCTAGTCGGAGAGTAGAGGAAGATCTGGAAGTGGAGGACGGGGCCTAACTTGTTGAATGATGAATACGACCTCAAGGACATTTGACATTTAATTCCACTTTCAAGGACTTTAGAGAAGTTGCTCTGAAGGTTAGGCATGGTAACTACCACCCTCAATAAACAGGAATCATGCAAACATCCAAGTCAAAAAGAAGACATGTAAACTCATATGTTTCTGCCCTTTCTGGTGTGTCCAACTTTCTTAACGTCCAAATCATACCGGTGCCTGTAGATGGATACCAAAGCCTGTCTGTCAAAGTAATTAAACATTTAGTAGTAGGCTACTGTAGAGATGGCAGAAATAGACAAAAGTTGAGATACTGCACTGTGACTAATAAACAGCTGATTTTACAACCTGTCAGGGAGTCGCTCCTCCTCTTTCATCCACACTCTGATCTCTTTACAACTGTTGCACAGACATTCACGGTCATCATTTTGTTTCGTAGGGAAATATATTTAAAGGAAACTGTTGGCTGGACAGACATGATCCAAGCTCCTCTCAGGATGAGCAGGATTTACTCAGTCCAGAGAAATCAGTGCCACCATCCATGACCCAAAGATCTTGCATCTAGATTAAACTGTTTATGGGACAGTTTAAAACTGCGTGCACACCAGTCCATTTTCAGAAAACTTTTCGTTTTTACACTAACCCGTATATGCCGTCAAGAGCACGCCAAACCTAGGTGGCAGTGTAGCCAGAAGCTCAAGCCCACGTCAGCCAATCAGAATCCTGCACATGATCCCGCATTGCAACCTGATAGCAACAGCAACAACAACAACAACAACAACAACAACGTCACTTGCCCTCCTTGTGTGTAAAGTTTTAATATTTAGTAAGTAACTGTTTAGATGCCAAATATACGGCCAGTTTATCCAAATGACGGCTGTTTAGAAGTTTGCTCCAATGTTTCTCGGAGAGGTGAAGCTTTTTTTTTTTTTCGGAGAAGTGAAGCTCCACCTGTGGAGCAACGACCGGGACATCACAGAGACAGCAGCCGCTCTGCAGAGCTGCTCGGTCGGCCAGCCTCTGTCGTCCTTCCGGGGGACAAAACAATGGCTAATTAACTTACCCGCAGGTTTGTAGAGGTTTACCACCGGCTGGTTAAATTATTTTTAGGAGATAAATGTTGGTCTCATTGATGAAATCTAACAATTGTGGCAGTAACATTAGTTTGTTTGAATGAAAAGTGAAGCTTCATGTGTGTAACTGTTACTGGACAGAAGAGCAGCCCAGCCTCGGGACTCTGTACAGAAATCACCACATTTAACGTTACATCAATAAATAAATGTTTTACAATGAACACATCAGTCTGCATTAAATTTTATCATCATTATTATTTATTTATTTCTGTAATATGGTTACGGTTAGATGTCAGGGTCTGACGTTGGCTACCCAAATCTCCGTTTTTCTCTGTTTACATGCAAACGTGCAAACTGAGTTTTCCAAAATCTCCACTCTGGCCGGAGTTTTTAAAAAGCATCGTTTTCAGGGGCAAATTCTCTGTTTGCGTCTAAACGGAGGGTGCAAACGATGGTTAATGTCTCCGTTTTTAAAAATAACCAGGTACGTACAAACGGGGCCTAAGTCTGGAGTGATCATAGACGGTTATTCAGTGATACAGGTGAGGCCTGTATCACCTAATGTTTGTATATGGCTGCTGTGTAGTGCATGCTGGGATAGGTCCGGTTAGTTTTGAAGGCATCTGGATCATTCTTGCCTGAACGTTCACATTCCCTCCAAAACTGAACATCTCCGTCATTCCCAGAGCTGCAGCTCCTCGCGGCGCCCCGGGCTCAGCTGTCTGCCCGCAGAGTGCGACCTGCTGCCGGAGAAAAGGCTCACTCAGCTCTTTGTGTTCAGGTATACGTTGCACGGAGCGTGCTCTGAATGAAAACAACGATTAAAGATGAAGTTAATCCGCAGCACCAGCATGCATCACAGCCGACGACAGGGTGTGTGTGCTTCGAGTGTGTGTTTTGTGAGGTTGATATTCAGATGGCTAAGACGTGAGCTTTGTTAAAGCCACTGCTCTCATTAGAACAAGGTGAAAAAGAAACAGCCTGTTGTTTATTAAACTAACTGCTCCATTTCTCTGTGACACCTCTCTTTCTTTCTGCCGTCTGTCTTTTGTTCTATTTTGGAAGTTACTGTTTGCTTGATATCCATCTTCCAGTTTCCTGATGTAATGGGGTTATTTTCCATGTTCATTTTATTTCTGTTTATCCTTTACATCCCCTTTTCTTCCTTCTCTTCATGTTATAAAGAAAACTTGTTTTATTCTTTTTTTTTTATAAAGAAAAAGAACAGAAATAAATGTATTATTATGCATTAGAACTCCAGTCACTGTGGCTCCTGCTGAGGCATTCAACGTTTGGAAAGTTTAAAGGCCTCCTTCACCTTGCGCAGAAACTTCAAACTGGCTCTCAAGGCTCAACAACGCATCACGATGCAGAAGCCGCTTGATGAACGCTGACAAACATAATGGTTTTGACAGCTTGTCATGTTAAGATCACTGAACAATTAGCTGTCAGCAGGAACTGCTCTCCAAACAGTATTTGGTGTTACGTTCGAGGAAGCTCTGAGGTCTGTGAACCGACAAACAAACAAAAAGAGTTTGTATTTATGAGCATCACTGTCCAAAATGTCAATCCAGAGACATGGATGCTGTAGAACTGATTTCATACCAGTCTTCACTTCTGACACGCTGCATAACATCATGTTTAAGTGTATAGTAAGAAATCTGAGTTTCATTTTGCAATTCCCTTTATAAAGCTAAATAAAGGAGAACCTACATTATGGGGTGGGGGGGCTGAGTCTGACATGTTGGTGCAGCTGAGAAAGACAACTGAGAAATATTTAGCACATTATCAACAACTTAAAGCATTTTTGTTACAAGTACAGGCCGTGTGTGTGTGTGTGTGTGTGTGTGTGTGTGTGTAAGCATGTGATATTCATCATAGCCTTGAAGAAAATCAGCGTCGCTCTCTGCTATTTCTGCAGCCAAATATTTGGGCTCAGGAATGCACAAGGGAACATTCACATCTGCAGCAGGCATTCATTTTGTGTGTGTGTGTGTGTGTGTGTGTGTGTGTGTGTGTGTGTGTGTGTGTGTGTGTGTGTGTGTGTGTGTGTGTGTGTGTGTGTGCGTGTCTGAAAGAGAGAGAGGTCTTTGCAGAAGTCAAATGTCCTCACAAGGACAGAAAAGGCTGCAGACATCTTCAGACTGAGGTCACTTCATTGACAAGGAGCCTTTGAAGCCCTGAGGCAGGAAAAGTGGCATCCTTCATGGAGGTAAAGGTCAGATGGCGGGTATCAACAAGGAAGTGGCCAACTTGGCAAGGACGCATCTAGACCAGTTTGTTGGAGTGGCCTGTGGCTGTGGGGGGTTTAAATGATTCAATATCTCTGTCAGCTAACAGGGGAGTGCTGGTGACGATGCTAACGGAGAGCCAGCTAGCATCATATCAATGAGGCTCAAGATATTATACACAATCAATGTAATTGTGTATCTGTGTGTATATTTGTGAGGTTGGGAGGTTTGGGGTTTTCATGGTGCTTTGTATTGTTTTGTTTTTATCCTCTGTGAGGCACTTTGTGTTACTGCAATGTATGAAAAGTGCCATATAAATAACACATGTGTGGAGCTAGCACAGTGATCCAACAGTAACGCCATTCCGACATCCCACCAGTCCGACATAGGCCTCTAATTGTCTAAATGGCAACACTTAATTTTCTATCAAACATCCCATCATTCCAACAATTTTTGCCTCCTATGGTCAGAATGACGGTATTTTTTTCTTTTTTTAAACATCCTGCCTTTCCGACAGTTCCTTTAATAGCGTATTTTTCCCCGAAAAAGATTTTGCATTGGTTGGGTTTAGGCAATGATGAAAGGAGTTAAAAAGAGCAGGTAGAGACTAGACAGGCAGACTAGTCCCTGTCTGGGCTCTGCTGCGTAATAACGCACAACCATGTGTGTATTCCTCTATCAGCATGTCTTAAAGAAGGGAGTCACCTGTTGAGTAACGCACATTTCCTTGTCGGAATGGTGGGACGTTCGCATGTCGGAATAGCGGTATGTCGGAGTGGTGGGATGTCGGAATGGTGGGATGTCGGAATGACAGCATGTAACCAAACCTAGCATATCAGTGGCTATAAGTCACTTGCAGGCCTGAAGAGTTTATCTTCAACTTGTAGTTTTGGTCAGATTGCCTGGACCCTGTAGCAGCAGCTACCTAGTACCACTGCCTTCATCAGCTGTTGTTAACATTTCCATGTTTCTCACATTCTCTGTTTTCTTGTCTGTAACAACATCTATGTCACGTCTGTCCGTCCTGGGTGAGGGATCCCTCCTCTGTTGCTCACCCTGAGGTTTCTCCCATTTTTCCCTGTTAAAAGGGTTTTCCATGGAGTTTTTCCTCAGTGGATGTGAGGGTCTAAGGACAGAGGATGTTATGATGCCATGTAAAGACCTTTGAGACAAACTGTTTGTAAAAACGGGCTATACAACTAAATTGGCTTGCCTTGCCTTGCCCTAAATTTAAACATAACGTTTCTACCTTACAGTAATATACACTGGGATGGAAGCTCTAAAACATCCATGCAGAGGGGGAGATCTTAACTACATGCTGCTTAAACGCAAGCTTTTCTGGATCCACACACTGGGTACACTGGCCCCTAAGGGCCTAAATGAAGACTTTGATATTAGACCTTTTCTGTAGAATTGTACTGTCTGCTGTACTCGCCTTGATCAAGATGTTGTGTGACTTGTCTGATGGATTTTTCTGATTTTTTTCTGACTTTTTTCCCCCCTTTTTTTGCTGATTTTCCTTGTTTTTGATTGGGTCCTTTGATGCTCTGGGTATGGATATACCGATATATTGAGATGTATTTCTGTATTAGCATTGTGTCTCTTTTCAATGAAAATGGTCATGTCATTTATATCAATTCAGTTTTTTTTCTGCTCTGTGATTGGAGATCTGTTTGTCTTTAAGAATCTTTTTTTTTTTTTTTTTTTTTTTTATCTCCTAAGAGTATTGTCCCTATTATTGGTGTCCACTATTATATTAAGGAGAGGCACCTCTAATAGATATCTACAGCCTGAATCCCTTGTGAGAACTTAAGATCTTATTTTGCTGTATTGTTGATTGTTGTAAATGCACAACAGGCGTGGGAAACCACATGACCTGGTCATAGGACTTTTTTAAAAATGGCGTCTCTACCATTCATTATACTGTATGTAAACATCTGAGGAAGAGGCTGGAAACGTCATGTGTTAATAAATTATACTTGCATTGGAGCTCCTTTGGTGTTGCAGACTTTTCTCATTTTACATGTTGGTCAGATTGTTGAACATTAAACCAATTTCATGCAGCGACTGTGCAGAGCTGTTCCAAAATAATCACTCCACAATAGTTATAATTAGATGGCTCGCCTGCCTAATTATCTGTTTTTATTCTATTACCTATTTTTGTTTTATTACATAACATGTTCTCAAGTGAGGACCGAACTGAAAAGGTGTTGCTGCTCACAGTATTACATTTTATTCATTGTGGGCTTTGTAACCAAAATGAATCAAACGTTCTCTGCTGAGCTTTGTTTATTTATAGTTCACATTGATTGAAAGCATTTTTTCAGAACTAAACATCTTCAGGTGTAAACTTTACTTGTGTATGCACACACACACACCATGTCAGTGGTCCAGTTTGGGTCAAACAGAAGCTGTCTTTGGGAAAAAGAGGCTCTGCATAAACAACATGCACACACACACACACGCACACACACATGGACACACAAATGTATGCCTTGTAATTCAATTAGCAGTTTCCCATCTGACACAAAATGGCGGCCGCGGTGCAGCAATGTGGGACATTTTGGGGCTGAGTGCCAAGTAAATAGCTGATACACACTGTTAGAAAAGCTTCAGAATCAGACTGGATTTATACAAGTGAAAAAGATCAACGGATATTTTTAAGGCATTTTGTAGCTACTGGAGTGGAATGAGCCAATGAAGCATCCACACAGCTGTCTGTCAGTGTGTGTGTGTGTGTGTGTGTGTGTGTGTGACTATTAAACCATGAGGCCATCCTTTACTAAAGCTGCTCCCTGGGTTCCTTCAGTGTAAACAGTGAAGCTGCAGGATAATAACACAATAAACTCAAGATGCTGCCTTTCCTTGACTGAGTATTGTTCTATTATTGTAAAGTTGTTATGCGCCAACCCACCCCCACCCACACAATCTTAAAAAAAAAAAAAATTGGGGAAAAAAAACAAAACATTCCAGAGTCACATGACCTGATTTGGATCAGCAAATCAGCTCATTCTGATTCAAACCATAGCAATAAAGGTCAAACACACAGATTGTAACTTCACCAATATAAATCAGTCTGAGGCTGTTAAAGGGATAGTTCACCCAAAATTCAAATTTCACTCATTATCTACTCACCCTCATGTCAACTAAGAGCTGTGAGAATTTTCAGAGTCCTCCGTTCCTTCTCTGAGTTACAGGGGGTCTGTGCAGCAGTATTTGTCCATATAATGGTTGTCAATGGATACCAACTTTCTTCGTCCAAAAAGACACACCAAAAAACATCCAAATACCTCCATACTGCTCGTCTGTAATGTCCCTCTTGTATTGAAGCCCAGACATGAGAAATTGTTCCGAAAAAAATTAAATAAGTCTATTTTTCAAGCTTGTTTTGTAGCGGAAGCTTCTCTTCCCGGTTCGTCAAATTTGGACGAACCGGGAAGAGGACAGACCCCGGTTCGTTCGTCCAAATTTGACGAACCGGGAAGAGGAGCTTCCGCTACAAAACAAGCTTGAAATATAGACTTATTTAACTATCCCTTTAAAGAGAGCAAGAGCTTTGTCCTCCAACGTGTGTTGAATAAACCTGTGTATCTGCACTGAAACTGAACTGAGCAGAATTCAATTCCTACATTATGTCACAATGACTGTGTAGTGAACACAAACACACCTCCACACACACACACACCCATCAGGACTGTGGCTCCTGTGTGGTAACTGGGGCCGGCTGAAGGGGGCAGTATGCCTCACCAAAACGCTTCTTCCCTGGACCCCCACCTCCATCATCCTCCACCATCCTCCATCCCCCCCCCCCCCCCCCCCCCCATTCAGCCTCTACCAACGGCCTACCAGGGGACTGCCGGCTCTCCTACTGTGCCTTCTGCAAGACCTGGCTTAATTTAATTAACGCTGTTGACTTTAAACAAAACCACATCTGAGCCGAGGACAGAGGGAGAGAGAGAGAGAGCAGGAAATAGCCAGGGATGGGAGCAGATCGCCCCAGTCAGATCGCTCAGAGCCTTTAATCGGCTCAGGGTTTGAAAATATTTCTCCTCCAAGGCGTCTTAGACCTTAGAAGTTTTCTTTTTTTTTTTTTTAAAGAGCTGGCAGGATGCTGGTGCTGCTGTAGGGAGCTGAGGATGAGACTCTTCACACTCTGGATCCTCCAAACCAAAAGTAAAGTAGTAAATGATGAGCTGAAGGTAAAACTGTCATTTTGTGGTTGTTTGGCATTTTGAGAATCGACTGTTTCATCAGTGTAGCTTAACATACTTTAGCACAACGCTCTCTGTGTTTGAGATAATAATACAAATTGTACAGAAATGAAAAATGAATGTTGAATTTGGAGTAAGAACCAGAACAGATTTTTACAACCTTGATTGTGTAAAAGTTTTTTTCTTGTCAGAATATTTTGTAAGTGAAGTAACTGCAAGAGTAAATTTGTTGGAGATAATATATTAAGATACTTTCATATTATTAATACTATTTTTATATAAAAATGAAGAACTTCAGAGCTTCTACAGACTAAATGAAATACGTCAAGATCACGTAATGTACATGTATGTTAACAAACGGAGCATAGTTCAAATACCACATCACACACAAGTCACATCACCGTACCATTTTTTCCCCTCAACTTTTGTTTAGATTAGTGATAATGAAGCATTTGAGAATGAAAAGTGTCACTTATTGACTATGATATTCAGAATTTTTCACAAAAAGTTACACCAAGTTAATTTCAATTCCTGTGGAAATTTGAGGAAGTTGATAATATGAAGTAAAATAATATTTTTGCTCTATACATATGGTCACTGTAAATAGGAAATTTCTTATTCAGCATACTCATGTATAGACCGATGTATAGACCGATCAAGTAGCATCGGTTTCTGAGCCCAAAACTTAAATTCTGAAATTAAAATATGAGAAAGAAAGAAAGCAAAAAGGTAGGAAAGAAAGAAAGAAAGAAAGAAAGAAAGAAAGAAAGAAAGAAAGAAAGAAAGAAAGAAAGAACATCATTAAACACACAACCCCCCCCTCACACACACACACACACTCATGGTTTCATTATGGCCATTCCTGGAGATGGTCTCGGTGTGTATGTGTGTTGTGTGTATTCAGTCAGCATTAGTGAAGCCCCGAGGACGACACAGAGACTCTATCAGCCGACAACAAATGAACTCATACAATGATATCTAAAGAAAAAAAAAGCTGTTATGCTCCCGACACTGACAAAGAAAACAACAGTGCGACGACACTCTGCAACTTGCTAATGTTAGCAACTGATGCCTAATTTCCTTTTGATTACAAAGACGGCCCACGCTCTCCTCTCAAGTGACATTTAATTGTTTCTCAAAGTAAATCATCAACTTAGAAAACTAAATTTGACAAATAACAATAACAAACTTGCAGCGCAGGGAGACATGAAGGAGGGAGAAAGAGAAACAAATTCATTATAAGAAGAAAAAAAAAAGAGCCATCACCTGCAGTGGATGTAAAAGTGAGATGAAAGTGAGCAGACAAGACTTTTCACCTTAAATGGTGTGTGTTCATCAGCTGGAGCATGTGTGATGTCAGTAACACAACAAGAAGGAAAACAAGTTGAACACAATAAAAAGGCTGCATTAAATCTAAATTGAACACAAAAGGTGAAAATGACGTATAAGGATTGACTTTCTGCCCCCACTGGCAACTCTTTATTTAGTGTAGTAGTGTAGTAACACAACCAGCGCGTTGTTGGAGCCACGGCGCCGAGCGCAGCAGCACAAAGAGAAGAAAGACACCAGCTTCCTCACAAAATGGGAAGAAAACGCACAAATTTAGCCAAACAAACACGTGCCTTCGGTAGACTCATGTGCCAAAATGAAGTGTGTGTATCTTCATCCTGGTGATGACGAGTCCTGAGTCCAACTCAAAGGACAAGGCCCTGTGCTGTGGCTCAGTCAGCCAGCTCTGTCCAGTTAACACAAAGAGGAAATTGGTACACAAACACAGACTGAGACGTCTGCAGCCTTAGAAATGTGTGTATGTGTGTGTGTGTGTGTGTGTGTGTGTGTGTGTGTGTGTGTGTGTGTGTGTGTGTGTTCTTGTACTTACTACGTTGTGAGGACCGGAAAGAGTTTTTAACCAACAGAGTGAGGACATTTTTGGGAAGTGAGGACATTTTGGCCAGTCCTCACTTTTTCCAAGGGCTGTTTGAGGGTTAAGACTTTAGGTTATAATTAGGTTTAAGTTAGGTTAAGAGTAATGGTTAAGGTTAGGTATTTGTTTTGGATAGTTAAGGTTAGGGTTAGGGGCTCGGGAATACATTATGTCAATGAGTGTCCTCACAAAGATAGCATTACAAGGATGCGTGTGTGTGTGTGCGCGTGTGTGTGTGCATGTGTGTGTGCATGTCCAAATTTCTCACAAAGAGAACTTTTGTTTTTGGCCTGTGTGTGTTGCCATAGAACTGCACACACTCACAGTGACATACACACATACACACACACACACACTTACATTGCAGGCATTCCTATGTGAAGCTGTGTTTGTACTCAGAGCAGGTGCAGGCTGTGAGAGAGAGAGAGAGAGAGAGAGAGAGAGAGAGAGTGTGCGTGTGTATATATGTGTGTGTGTGTGTGTGTGTGTGTGTGTGTGTGTGTGTGTGTGTGTGTGTGTGTGTGTGTGTTACTTCACAACTGCACTTGGGCTCAGTGTAAAACACCAGGCTGTGTAAAAGCTCAGTGTGTCTGTAAATCTGTGACGTCCACTGTTGTCACTGAAGCAACAGTACCATGTACAGATGATTACACTATAATAATAATACATATGTGATCTTGTTATTCTAGTTATAGTATTTCTTTGTGTGTTTTTGTTCTGCTTCCTCCACAACTTTATTTAAATTCAGCTCATCCGTCTGGTGCACAGTTCAGGTTATTATTGTGTTACTGAAGCCTCTTTGTGAATACATTGTGTATTTAATAAAATATCTGATCATCCTGATGACCTTTGACCCTGTGATGTTTGTAGCTTTATGCATTTTAAATTTAAAAAAATGAATAAATAAAAACACGTAACACTATCACTGTTGTTATAAACTCCAACAGTCTAAATAGTAAATAATAAATGCTAATAAAATCACTCTGCGCAAACCATTCATAAAATACATAGAAATGAAAACTCTGCTTAAGTCAAATATCTAAACTGAGCTACATTAAGATCTGTCTCACATCAAAATACATATTAGCGATAAGGATACAAATATGCATATCTTACATTTACTCTTTCTTATAATAAGAAAAATATCCATATGACAGTACTGATCTGATCTTTGTTAAACTAACAGATTCTAGGCTGGATTTATTAATACTACTGTTAATATGAACAGATTAAAAATGATGATAGAACAGATACATCATAAAGTAAAGGTGTTTGACATTTAACAACAGAGAACCTGTTGCATTCAGATCAAAGATCCAGTCAAAGCAGATGATCATCATCTCACTCAGTAAATCCATCCATCACAACTACAGTTGAAATGTTCCCTATAAGCAGAAGGACTTCAGCAGGCTTAACCCATCTTTAACTTACACAACTGCATCCTGCAGAATTAACATGGATTCTGAAGATGGAAGAAAAAAATCCAATAATGGCTTTAAAAATAATAATAAAAAAACCTCAAGAAAAACAGAGCAAAAGAAAAAAAAAGATTCTGGGGAGAGAAGAAAAAGGATGATGACCAACAGCTCTGTCGGCTGCTGGAGGCAGGAATGAAAACACGCTTCAGCCTCAGTGTCGTCGATGTTGGCAGCAGGTTTGGAGGCTGGACCAACAAGAGGAAAAAAAAATCAGAGGGGAAACAGGAATGTCCAAACAGACACACCAAGCCGGAGCAGAGAAAGACAGATGGAAAACCTACAGGGAAATCTCTGTGCTTCTCTACATCCTCTTTACCTCAGAGAACACCATCGCACACCAACACACACACAACAACAAGATACGCCATAGCTATAAATATAATTATGTAATAATTCTGATTATAATCAATGAAAAAAAAAAAGAGTATTGTTTTGGAGGAGGTGACGTCAGTTACTAGCTTCAATCAGATCCCTGCTTGTACAAACAACGGCCACTAGATACAGAAGAAACCATGATTACAATGTAATGTTGTTATCCATATGGTCCCATGTTTTAGTCCTCAGTCCACAGGAAGCAAAGTTTAGAGCTCGTCTTCCCCAAACCACCAAAGAAAAGAAGTCAAACTGAAACTGAAGCACTTATGAAAATGAACACCTGTCTGATCTGATGCTCTGGTTCTGAATAAAAGCCGAGCTGAAACCAACTCATGACACCACAGCACATCTCCATTAAAAACTCACTGTCCTATAACTTGAAGCTACATCTGAATAGATTTGTCTGCCGTTGCATTGCTTCTCCATTTCACAGGGAGCGGGGGTCCTCTCCTCGTGCCATCTCCCCTTGATGTGAGCGGGGGAGGGGGGGGGTTACTCACATCACAGAGGATGACAGCGGCTCAGAGCCCCACAGACATGAAGGCAACACCAGATCCAGACAGATGAAAAGCTGGAATCACCTGGTTGCACACTGGTCAGTCAGCCAGAGACACGTGTGATGTTGTTGTGCAGCGCGGGAGGAGAGCGAGCTGGACACTGACACCTGAGGCCGGGGGGGTGGGGGCCAGGGGGGACGGGGGGTGGGGGCACGGTGTCGGTCACAGCAGCTCACAAGGACTCAACCCAACGCACCTGAGAAATCCTCACCAGGACGGAGAGTGGGCGTAGCGCTGGTTTACATCACCAGGCCTGGTCACACCAGCATCAGGGAGCCACACAGTTTATATAAAACGGAAAGGTGAAATCCGGCGATCTGATTGGTTGTTAACCGTGGTATAATGAGCATATACCACGGCTACTATTCTAAAGCCTTATCACAGCGTAGGCTATCACTCCACGTCAGGCACGTATGACTGGTGTGAATGGAAGTTGTTGTCATGTATCCATAGCAAAAGACAGTTGATGTTTTTACGATGTTAAAAAATGGACAAAAGTAGTTGAATTCACATGTTTAAGAGACGACATACAGAGCTACTTGGAGCTAACGTCTGGAGAGGTGGGACTATTTTTTCCACAGTGAGGCTATTTTATTGGATAATATGTATTTCTGGTTGAATAAAACTACATGAAATTGATTGCGTATCCCTCTTTCATAATGTCATTAGGTAACCGTTTTATAAAAGCAATATATCACTCCAGTCCGCGGTCTATGCTCATTATACCACTCTAAGGGGGTTGTGGGGGTGGTATAATGAGCATATACCACGGCCTGTCGTGATATATTGCTTGAATATATATGAAAATGAAATATATGTATGTATATGTTCATTTTCAGTTTTATACATGTGGTGTACACAAACATATAACACACCAACAGCACAGAGACACAACAAAAGGAATAAGGATAAACCTTCTCACCCCACAACCCCCACCCATCAAAACCGATATGGTCTAAAAACATTTTTTCAAGGGGATGTAACTATTCATCTCAAAGGACTTGTCAATCAGAAGAGGGGAATCAGATTTCCATGACAACGCAACGCACTTGGCCACATATAGAGCAGCTTCCAGGAATTTGAGTTTGTCTAGAGCAGTGGTTCTCAAAGTGGGGACCGGGGACCCCCAGGGTCCTTAAGATGGTTCAAGGGGGTCCCCAACTTTTTTTTTTTTAAGAAATATGCATTACATTTTTTCCAGAAATTTCTTGAAACTTAGTAATTTGAATGTACATTGACTAAAAAAAGTTTTTCAGTCTCAGAACAAATATTTGTGTATGCTTGTTTCAAAATTGTGTCCAATGAGGGTCTAATTTGTGTCAGTTTAGGGGTCCTTGATGTAAAAAAGTTTGAGAACCACTGGTTTAGAGAACCACGACTACTTGTCAGGGTCCACTGGAACATTAACTCCTATAATCCTGGTTAAAGTGGAGCAGATATCAAGCCAAGAAGGCCTCACTTCCATACACAGCAGGTAACAGTGCAGAAAGGAACCAACTTCAGTAGCACATTCCTGACAGGTTAGATTTGAATGAATGTAATTTTTCTGGGGTAAGGTAGTTGATGTAGAATATTATAGTTAATCAGTCTAGTAGTAGCTGACAAGCTGTTTTGACGTAAATCTGTCCAAAACTGTTCATTAATTGTAACATTAAGATCTGATCTAGACTAATGTGAAGCTGGCTTTGGGCCCTCATTCAACAACAGGTGATACATTTTAGAAATAAATGCATGTGTGTTCCCCTCGTAAATAAATCTTTCAACACCATTCATGATAGGCAGAGTCATTTCAGGACCCAAGTTACTGTAGCTCTCAGAAAGGATCTTAGTTGGAGATAACAGAAAAAAGTTTGATTGGACAAGTTAGATTTCCTCTAGGGAGCTAGACAGTTAAATGATTCTAACTGGTTGCACTTTTAATTCAACTTCCTATGGCAGAGGATTAGCTGTTCCAACACAACAGACAAGGTTTGCTCATGAGTCATTGGTCTGAATGGTGAATTTACTGTCCTGTCCATGGCAACTTTCATGGTGCAAGCAGAAAAGAAAATAGTCCAGTATCTGTTTAAATGTCCCCTCATGTAAAATACTTTCAGCATGTTATCTTCTAGACAAAACCACCGTTTATTTCTTCTCCACCATTCATCTACTGTTCACAAACACACCTACAGCACACACTGTTCTACTGCAGCTGTGGGTCAGCTGAGCCAATCACACAGAGCTGAACTTCCTTTAGTTTTGATGGGAAGAACAAAACTTCTGAATGAAGTGTACCTTTAAGTCAACAGTGCACAGTGTTTAGTCTGTTACACGATGGGTAGGGATGTCACGATTACTTGTTTTCACGCCACAATTATTTAATCATAAAAGTTCCTAAATATCGTCACTTCCCCAAAAAAGATGATGTTGGAACCATGTCGGCAGATCAGCGCAACACACAACAAAGTTACACAGCAACCGCGTGTGTAGCTTTGTTTAGGTTCCGTGCCAGTTGCAGACAGAGACATGACCGAGTGCTAAAGTTTGGTGGAGGAAACAGATTCCCTCCAAACAAGTCAGACATGATGCAGTAAAGCAGTGGTCAAAGGAGGAAATAGGTCTGATATGAATCATCATCAGCAGGACATCCACTGGCTTTGTACGCCAAAGTAAAGGTAAATACACAGTAACCGTGTTAAATTACATTAAGGGGATAGTTCACCCAAAATTCAAATTTCACTCATTTTCTACTCACCATCATGTCGACTAAGAGCTGTGAGAATTTTCAGAGTCCTCCGTTCCTTCTCTGAGTTACGGGGGGGTCCGCGCAGCAGTATTTGTCCATATAATGGTTGTCAATGAAAACCAACTTTCTTTGTCCAAAAAGACACACCAAAAAACATCCAAATACCTCCATACTGCTCGTGTGTAATGTCCCTCTTGTATTGAAGCCCAACATGAGAAATTGTTCAGCCGGGGACAGGAACAATGAACCGAGACACTGGGAGCTTCTGCTACAAACAAGCTTAAAATATAGACTTATTTTATTTTTTTCAGAACAATTTCTCATGTCGGGGCTTCAATACAAGAGGGATATTACAGACGAGCAGCATGGAGGTATTTGGATGTTTTTTGGTGTGTCTTTTTGGACGAAGAAAGTTGGTATCCATTGACAACCATTATATGGACAAATACTGCTGCACGGACCCCCCCGTAACTCAGAGAAGGCACTCACAGCTCTTAGTTGACATGATGGTGAGTAGATAATGAGTGAAATTTAAATTTTGGGTGAACTATCCCTTCAATGCCAATTTACCTAATGTAACACTGAATTGGTAGGAATTTAAATATTGGCGCGTTATTTGTAAGAAAAAAATGATTTTTTTTTTGAATACTTCACATTTCCTCTGAAGGATTAATAATTGGTACTACAGTGTATTAATAGATACTTTAAATATTTTGTTTACCGTATATAATTAGTAATGTGATAACATTTAGACTATATTTGATTTTACACATTCATAGTGATGTAATTTTTTTTAACCTAATAATTGTGATAATCATGATTATTTCTCTGACAATAATCGTACCATGAAAATCTATAATCCCTCACTTGAAGCAGAAGCTGCTTTTGTTGCCAAAACTATCAATGGAGCACAATCACCACCCACCTCTGCACTAGTTCTGTATGTGGAAACAAAACAAAACAATGGCATTGATATTTCCTTCCCAGCAGCGTTTCCACGCAGCAGCTCGACATGTCAGAGCTGAAGCTGAGTGACTGGATGTCTGGGTCGGTGTGACGTCTCTATTCACAGAGTATACGACTCAAACAACCAGCGTGCTGCAACACACCGGTCACCTTCCAGATGTAACATATCTATTTCATATTAAAGGAAGCAGTTTCTCCACAGGAAACATCTCCTCCACTTCACACACAATGAAAAACAACAACAGCGAGCTGTCAAACAAACCACACGTCTCACTCGCCGCCTTTCTTTTTCTTCTTTCAACATCTCTCCTCACCTCTCCTGCTTTCTCTTTTACCCGACCGACCGACCCCCCCTCCTTCCCTCCATCCCTCCCTCCTTCCCTCCCTCCCCCCTGGTGAGGCTGATGTAGACACAGACGGGGCCGAGGACAGAGGGGAGGATGCGGGGACAAAGCGGGCCGGGGCCACAGAAAGGCAGACTCCCGCCGAGCCCCGAGACGCGGCTGACACACCGTACATTCAGCCGTCGTTAACTGGCCATTAATGAGGTCAGCCTGAGAAAAAGAGAGCTCTCCACACGTAAAACAGCTGAAAGTCCACAACTGAAATACATCTCATGGTCTGTCCCTTTAACATAAAGACAGAACCACATCGTCCACTTGTGTGTCTTTGTGTCAGCAGTCACCAACACAAGTATAGAGACTCCCCCGAATGGAACGCAGCGGAAGAGAAACTCATCTGGAGATTTGAAACCCCTTCATTGATTAATAAAACATTCAATTAAATCAAACATTACCTAATTGGTTGACATCATTTGAAAAGGAGGATGGGGAAAACAAGAGACAGAGACAGAGACAGACAGCCGTCGTTCAGACAGAGCCACAGACAACAGACACTGTGACGTCCATTCATCGTCTAAAAACCAAAGCAACATCTTTCAATGTCAACAGAGATACAGGTTGGTTTTCCTTCCACTGACCCTGTGGCCTTGCCGTAGTTTTGACATGTGGTTGACCTGATGATGATCCTGACTCAACTGAGGATGAGACCAAAGTTCTCCACTCAGCAGCCACGGAGAGTTTCATCCCAAACCACCCAACGTCCCAAAACCTGCTCCATCAACCAGCTAGCATCAACGTTAACCCTTTCATCATATTATCAACCAATCATAATGCTGATGAGAGTTTTATGAAGGTGTTTTTCAGCCATTAGTTGTGGCTGGTGAAAATACACATAATCACAATAAGTGATAACAAAACACTGCATATCATATTAGAGGTTGTCATTAAGAAATACACAACATGAATAAATATTCAAACACAAAAATGTCTTCATGGTTTATTATAGTGCATTATAATATATATTATATATTATACACACACGCACACATATATATATACATATATACACACACACATATATATATTTACTAATGTCTAAATACTATGACTGTAAAAAATGCTACTAAATAAAAATGTTTTTGTTTTTTTACAAGTGTTTGTAATTCATTAGATGTGGTTTTTGGTTGAGAAGAGCAGAGCGCGGTCCGGGATGAAACTCTTCCAGCTGCTTGAGCCTTTCTGACAGCAGCATCATCTCCATCTCCATCTCCACTCATTCTCAAACAGGCAGCGGTTCAGTTTTTTTTTTTTTTCCTACTGCTGTTTTCTCAGCATTATTTTTCTTTCAAAAAAACAAATAAAAAAACAAACAAAAAAAAACTCCAGCATGGATGACACCGATGACAGTTCTAGTCCAGAATGTCACAGATCCACAGTTCACTCACTCATAAATGAATCAAAAAAATGAGTTTAAATGAAGATGTTTAGTTGGTTTAAAAATAATACGTATTTATTATTAGTATATTAGTATATCTATAAACGATTTGAATGATTTGAACTGCTTTTGTTACATTCGGTTTAATGTTTAAATGTTGGATGATTTATTCTGACATGTTAAATCCACGACAGCAGCTGAACACCATCATCATCCTCATGTTTCACAAAACCAGCCAACGTCTGCAATTTGCCTTTTTCCCAAAAACTTCATCAGTGTTATTTTTTCTCAGCGACAGAAGCAGCGCACTGATTCCAAACCAGCAGCTTTTTTCCTCCACAGCCACACACACACACACACACTTGAAGCCGTGATAATACCTCGCAAATAATAAAGAAAAAAAAAAGCCATGTTATCACTTACTGAGGACGGCAAGCCGGGAGGGACCTTCCGCACTTTTTTTGGGTGAATTTCTGAAGAAGGGGAAAAAAAGCAACAAAACAATACATGAGGGTTTAACAGGCCTTTTATGCGTCTTTTAAAAGAACATTCTGGGTTTGATTTGTATTAAATTAATCGATTACCTAAAGAGGAGAGAGCAAGGACGCCCCCCCCCCCCTCATATATTTACAAAGAAAGCTTTCACTGCAAAAAGCCCCGGCGCAATAAGATGCAGGAAATAAAGACAGAACACAGAAAGGACAGGGCTGCTTTTTTCTTTTTGCTTCGATGAAAGGAAGGAGGGCGGCTTTTGACATGTTTATATTATTTTTCAGGGTTTCTCTCAAGGGGAGTGAGGAAGCGGTCTATTAAGTGGGAAGGTGAGACTTTGATGGAAAAATGAAAGAGGATTTTATTTATTTATTTATTTTTTGGGGTGGGGAGGTGGGGGGGGGTAGCCCCCGAGTCGTTGTTTGCGTATGTGAGTGTGTGTGTGTGTGTGTGTGTCCTCTCAAGGCTGAAGCTACCAAGGCTACATGGCATCCACTATTGTCCTGCTTTTTAAAAGACTTCCCTGTATTTTCTTTTCTTAAACTCCCCTTTGAAAACACACACACACACACACACACACACACACACACACACACACACACACACACACACACACACACACACACACACACACACACACACATGGACAAACAGGATGGTCGCTCAGTCACATGGACACACACTCTCACAGTGTTTGGCCTTCTATGCAAGCCATGTTTCAGACAACACACAGAGGCTGTGAACTGGGATTTCACTGCAGCCGCTGAAAGAAGTTTGTGTTTGGACAGAGAAATCAGAATGAGGAGAGACAACGCTGTGATTCACAGCGACACGCCGCTGCTACTGAAACACTGCCACCGCAGAAAGAAAAGAGGTTTGAAGAGATTGGTCACTCTTGGAAATGAACGACTCGGGGCCTCAAAACCTAAAGACCCAGAGGCCGTCGCTCCTCTATCAGCTCAGGATGGATTTTCATATTTCGTTTCAGATAGCTGGAGTTTTCTCTGTAAATAAAAATGTTTTTGTGATCGTCAAGACTGATATTCTGCAAATTTAGACTAAATCAAAATTTAAAAAAAATTAAGTTTAATAATCAAATGAATTAAAATGAACAATTTTTGTTCCAATTGATCCTACGTTTTTAAAATGAAACAGTAACAATTTGAGCCAAAAAGGACTAGTCCAGAAACATCCCTGCAACATGCAGGAACATATTTAGGGAGTAAACATCTAAATCCTCTGTAAACGTTCTGGGCAGCTCCATCCTGCTTCAGTGGATCGTATAGAAAGGAGACCATGCACAGGGGAAAGTGAATGTTTCAGAGGGAAACACACTCACAAACTCTCTTCATTTCTAATATGATGACAGGTGTTCAGTAAAATGATCAAACCAAACCTTGGACTGCAGGTAATGATGATGTTCCTGCTCTCACTGCCAGTTCACTGACTGATGACATTTACCCAGTATATCAAACCCTGCATTCATTCCTGCATAAAGGTTACAATTATTTCTTTAAATTTTAAATTCATAATTGCGGCACTATTTTTCAGGCTGGACATTGTAAGCATCTGCATGTTTTTTTTTTAAATATATAGAGAGCTGTTTCCATAAAAATGAACATGATGGTTTATTGCAGCCCATGTCACTAACATCTTTTTATTTTTGTATTTATTCATCTTCTATATTGTATTAAACATAAACTGTAATAAGTCTTGTTCGATATTCTTACTGCATTATTCTGATGTAGAGAGGCAGTTCAGTGACAGATCTATGAATGTCTTTGTGGCACTCTTCGCTAGTGTGTAGAGAATGTGTAGTGTGTGTGTGTGTGTGTGTGTGTGTGTGTGTGTGTGTGTGCAGTGTCTCACCCATGGTGTCCATATGCAGCGTTCTCCTCCGTGGGTTGGAGCTGTAGTGCTGGTAGTACTGACCGGCTGGCTTGGTGGGTGACGCCGCGCCCGGACTCCCCAGACCCAGCTCACCCCCCAGTACGGACTGTAGAGAGACGCAGATGGAGACAGAGACAGGAGACAAGAGAAGACAACATTAATCAAACACCGACCGGGCAGAGTCATGCGATCTTGAAGCTCTCACCGGAATGATTCCATTAGAAAAGAACATTTTCTGTGACACTGGACACTGGAGTTTCGTGCTCTGGTGACTATTTCCAAAAATCCTATAATGACTCCAAAAATACTGAAGATAATTTGAGTCATATCTCCTGGATTTCTGCTGATAGGTCCAATCATCTACACTGCAAAAACTCAAAATCTTACCAAGAATATTTGTCTTATTTCTAGTAAAAACAAATCTAATTCTACTTAGAATAAGACTCATCACATAAAAAGAAGCTTGTTTTTAGACACTTTTTTTTTTTTTTTTTTTTTTACTTCTTTCAAGCAGATTTTCACTTGAAATAAGTAGAAAAATCTGACAGTGGAGCAAGTTTCTTATTACAAGCACAAACAACTTGCTTTCACTGGCAGATTTTTCTACTTATTTCAATTGAAAATGAGTTTGAAACAAGTGAAGTGATCTAAAAACAAGTTAATTTTTAGGTAATGAATCTTATTCAAAGTGCAAAGAGATCAGTTTTGACTAGAAATGAGACATTTTGACAAGAAATAAGACAAATATTCTTGGAAATATTTTGACTTTTTGCAGTGTACAGTGGAGTTATTCTTTTCTATAAGAGTGAAATTAATCTAGATTTTCAGTGTTAAGGTGACTTAAGGGAAACGATGGGAAACCTATACTACGTGAATGAAGCATCACTGACGAGGTGGAGCTGAAGAACGTCAGGGTGTTAATTAGAGGCTGTGAAAAGGTTTCTGAAATATTCATGGCCGCCAGAATGTTGAGGGTAAACAGAGCGCTGATGGCTGCGATGCTGCAGTGTCCAGGACAAACAGCCCACATGTATGGATATGTGGAAGAACTGCTCTAACACACTGTTACTGCTGGAGAACGGAAGCTCCCTGAAATATTAGAGCATTGAGTATTTCATAGAGTCACAACATGCATCCCTGACATGTTAAAACTGTTTTTTTTTTTTTTACATATTCTGGGATGTTCCTGATTTTCAGTACAGCTCAAGTATGTTGACCTGAAATGTAAATCTAAAAGTTATTTAGCTGAAGTGTTGAGATTAACAACGTGTTCAAGTCAAAATTGCTCTTGGGAAAGTATAGCTAGAATTCATTGCTAGCTTTCGAACTCACTAGCTAGAATTCATCTCACCATTATATTATCACATTTACATGAGCTAATATGATTACTTAAGATAAGAAAATGTTTTGAATTAATACTTTGAAATAAAACTTTAGTTATTTTTTTTATTTGTGGCTGTTTTGTAGTGTGTTACACATGACCCTCCATGGTGTTACACTTGACCCCACCCTGCGGCTCAACAGTAACATTTGACTTCTCTGAAATCAACATTGTACTCTTTGTGTAATATATGGGGCTGAATACATTTATGAGACAGTAGTAGACTTGTGTAACTACAACATAGCAAAAAATGACTTATCTAGTTGAATCAGTCCCAGAGAAATTCAGAAAATAGTCAAAAGTGTTACACTTGACCCCACTCTCCCCTAATACAGAATGAAAAAAAATGTTATATGAATTGACAATAAATAATAACAGAGTCTCTGAAAAACATGGTTGTCTGTCATTCAAGGATATGGAAATAAAATGATTGCAGAAACTGCTCTATTGTCAGTTGACATATTTTAGTTTTTATAATCCTAACATCACCAACGCTGTAATTATATGCATATATGCATATATACATCTATGTGTGCCTGTGTGTAAGAAGTGACAGATAGACAGGTATATATGGAAGGCCATATCTGCCAACCTTAAAATGATCCACCCAGATGGAAAGATCAATTTGATATTTGTGTGAGCATTAAAATGCAAAGGTTAAAAAATCATTTTCATTCTAGTGTTTGAAATAGATGGTACATTAAAAAAAAAAAATCTAATTATCAATCACAACTAGCAAAAATACAATACTCCACATGCAGATAGATAGATAGATAGATAGATAGATAGATAGATAGATAGATAGATAGATAGATAGATAGATAGATAGATAGATAGATAGATAGATAGATAGATAGATAGATAGATAGATAGATAGATAGATAGATAGAAGCCTACCAGTGATGTGATGGTATTTACCTCCATGAGGGCGACCTCATGCTGCTCAGTGGAGACGGCCTTACACACAGTTTCACAAGCTCAGAGCAGAACGTCTCCTCTGCTGCTTTTGCCCTGCTCTAACTGTGACTCTGTTTACGGCTCAAACTCAGCAAACTGCTCACACATTGTCCCTCTAATTAAATTCACTGATTCGGCAGCAACAAGTGACGTCTGGGCCGATTCGCAGAGAGGAGAAGGTGAAAACAGAGACAGAGAGAGAGGGAGAAGAAGGAGAGGGTCCGTTTTTTTTTTGGCACAAAAAGTTAGCGAGAAGGGAAAGAGGTGAAAAAGAAGCTAACCACCCCTCCACCACCACCCCCAAAAAATAGACTCAATCACCACTCTGTTAAAGTGTAGATTTTTTTCCCCCCCAGCTTTCTCGTTAAGTAATTAGTGTGCAGTGTATTTAAAGCAGGGGGTGGAGGGGAGTGTTTGCAGGGGTGGGGGGTGTTTTTCAGGCTAATCTGAATTCTGATCAGCACGTCCATCCTCTCTGCGGCTGAAAACAAGAGTTAGCTTGGCACTGGCGGGCAAAGGAAGGCTTTTCTCATGCTAAACGGGGCCTAAGTAGGCCAATTACAGGGCCAGCCTCGGTCTCCCAGCCATTCTGCAGCTTAAAACAAAAGGGCCCTTGTCTTAAATAAAGTCAGTCACACACACAGAGAGAGAGAGGGAGTCAGACACAAAGGCACACACACACAATCACACACCAATTCAGTCATCCTGTCCCCTTGTCCGTGTGTGTGCGTGTGTGTGTGTGTCATCAGGGGGTAAAAGGGGGTTCCCACTAAAACAAAAAGGGTCTCATTGATTGTGGCGCTTTTTTCTTTCTTTTCTGTTCTTTTCTTTCTTTTTTTTTCCTCTCGCAGTCTACTCGAGCACCGAGCCAAGCCGGCCCGGTCACCCCAGCAACTAGACGAGCTGTTTGTCTCGCTGCCTCTGTCAATCTAACCGCGCCGCACACACACAGCTTCGTTACTGTGGATGTGGACAGTGTGACAGTCACACAGTGGGTTCACTTATTTAGTAGCTCTCTCCTCCATAACGTCAGGTGACTCTGCTCAGTCTCCGAAATACTACATTTCCCATGATGCACCTAACAGCCTCTTTTCCGTGTCTCGATGTCGGTGACTGTTTCTCTCTGGACACCGCTTAAGTCTATAAAAGTCACATTGGTGTGTGCGTACTTTAGTGAACAACAGCACTACTTAAAGTGTCCAATTTCTCCAGAATACATCTGTTTTAAAGGGATAGTTCAGCTTTTTTGAAGTGGGGTTGTATGAGCTATAAATGTCCATTAAGTACGTTAAATGCAGTAGAATCAGTAGTAGATGCGGTGTGAGAGAGGCGGAGTGATACAGCACGTAGTGGAGCCTGCCTGTGTGGAGGAGTACTGATGAGTACTGAGTGAGTTGGGTAGTTCCAGATAAACAAACTTTTTTTTCCGACCAGCTGATGCATTGTACATTTTTACTTTAGATGGTACTCCTGAACTGGTGTATTATTTTGAGACGGGACTTCTCGGAGATTAATCGTCCCTCATGTCTGTGTCGGTGCAGCGTGATGCGTCTGTGTTTCTCAGTGGGGAGCAGAGACCTTTCTATAGTGTACATAATGGGCATTTGTAGCTCATACAACCCCACTTCAAAAAAAGCTGAACTATCCCTTTAATCCCTTAAACCCACTGGGCCTGTTGGTCATATTGCTTGTAATGCATGCTCGGGTGGGTTTCTCGGCACCATGAATGTCCATCTAGCTGTTGTTGAAATATATCAGTAGCCTACCCTACCAACACATTACACCATGGACAAAAAGTAATCAGATTACACTGCGCTCCACTGTGTCCATTTCAAACCATGTTCTAAACACAACATAGGCTATTAAAGAGCTTCAGTTAGCTGTGAGGCTCCACACTGTGTTCATGTACATCCTCACACTACTAAATGTTTCCACCAGACTCACACTGTTGTCATCAGACTGAGGTTCACTCTTTCTCTCTGTTTCCCTCCCGCTCGGTTTTGTTCTTGTGTTTTACTTTCTATGTGATCTTGTTTTCTCTCTCTCTCAATCACACACACACACACACACACACACACACACACACACACACACACACACACACACACACACACACACACGCAACCAGAGGCCTGTTTCTCACAGAGCTGACTCTGCCTCGGAGCCCAGCTGCTCACAGAGACCATATTAACTAAGATAGATTACCACAAAGAGAGACACACAGAGAAACATGTACAGAGAGAGAGAGGGGGTGGGGGTGGGGGGTGGGGGGGTAGTGTGGATAAACTGACCACATATTGAGGATATAAACTGTTACTTTCTAGCATAAAAAAATATTAAAACTTAATAAAGAGAAGTATTAACAGCTCTACAGCGGGAATTAAAATAACTTCTGGAGTTAATCCAGTAGCATTCTTCTTCCTTTGTTGTCAGTGCAGCTACTTGCCAACACTGCCACCTGCTGGTGAGGAGGACCAGTCTTTGTGTGAACCACCAGCTGTTTGTTTGTGGATCTGTGTGGATTTCGACAAGAACGTCTCAAAATTACGTCACTGAGGAAAGCGATGCCGATGAATGTGTGTGGTTGGTGACCCACAAATGCTGAATCACACTTCACAAACAGAATATTCAGTTTTACAAATGGCTTTTTTTTTTTTTTTACAAATGTAAAATTAAATATTTACAAATAGCCTACACATGTATTTGTAAAAATCAACATACAAGTTACACATTATAAATTAGCAGAGGTGGGGACTTGGACTCGAGACTTGAGACTTGACTTGAACTTGAGTCCCGATTTTGATGACTTAAGACTTGCTTGATCAAATCAAAAAAAAGACTTGAACTAGACATGAGACTTGACAGCAAAGACTTGAGACTCTACTTGGACTGGCAACATAGGGACTTTCTCCCACCTCTGGAAATTAGTATTTGTGTAGATAGCAAAACACGTGCGCAAACCGAGGAATATCTGTAGATCACCCTCTGTGCATTTACAGGTAGGCTTATTACAGTAATGAGATAAATTAAACCCCATACATATCAATCATCTCATCTCACAAACATACAGTACACAACACATACTGCCCCACCCTTCTTCCCTTACTCCTCCTTTTCCTCCTCTTCCACTAAACTCTCTGTTCTCTTGTGACTGAAAAAACCAAAGAGAGAGAGGAACAACCAGACAGGAAGAAGTCATTAATTATCAGGAAGTTCAGGAAGTGCTGGCGAGGCAGCGGCGCACCTGTACACAAACTTCACTGCAGCTGACACACTCAAATCCACACACACACACACAGACACACACACTGTGGCTCCTGAGGGAGTGAGGCTCTGTGGCTGCTCCCAGAAACCAGCAGTGGAGATGAGGAGAACTCTGGAGCCACTTCTCATCAGACATGATGCAGCTCAAACAGTTATTATGATGATATATTACAGTGTCCACGTCCTTCTGTCAGGGACTAATATCCAATCAAATAATGAATCAAACTTTTTTCATACAGCTCCTTCAGTGCAGGTTAGCAGGTGTATTATCCAGTTCATGCTAAAGTAATGTATTTCTTTTTAACAGTACTAGTAACGGTTCATAAAACAACATTTGTCTGTTTACATTCACCTGACAAAGACAATGCTGTGAAAACTCTCTATTCATATTAAAGGATAATTACAGTTTTTTACAATCTGGACCTTATGTCTAGCATAAAATACGATCATTTACTCACCCAGATAACTTTGGTGTCATTACAAGTCGTTCCGACGAAATTAGATCCAGCCGAGAGCCACGTATATCCACATAATGCGAGAACACGGGGCAGCACAATGCAGCCTCTAAATAACACATTATCTGCCGCAAAACGTGTTAATTTCACCAATATTTAGTTCTGATAGGCTAGTGCTATTCCCCTCTGAGTCCGGGGTTAGCTGTTATCAACATCCGGGGTCTGTAGGTTGACCTACTGACCTCTGACCTGGATGATGTCATCTCTGAGCGCCGCCCGGCTCATTCTGATAATAATCATTCTGCTTCAGCATTCGGGTCCATTTTTATCTCAACTAGCCGGAGCTTTAGTGAGTCCAGGTTGAGGAGAGGAAGCCTGTGGAAGCTGAACTTCTGGCGGTGCGTTCACACCGGGCGCGAGTAAATTATTCGCCTCGCTCTCCTCGCTCGAGTTTGCCCGCTGGAATATTTGTTTTTACTCGAGCGAACAGGCGAATTTCGCTTCTTTCGCACCGCGCCATTCGCGTCATTTGCGTCGCCGGCACAAATTTGCGTCCATTCGCGTCTGTACATTGACTTTGTATGTAATCTTATGCGCGAAACATTCGCCTCGTGCCCGGTGTGAACACGCCGTGACAAGTCAGAAACACGCAGAAACGTGTTAGACTCACATTATACGGATATACGCAGCTCTCGGCTGGATCTAATTTCATCGGAACGACTTGTAATGACACCAAAGTTATCTGGGTGAGTAAATGATCGTATTTTATGTTTGTAAAAAAACGGTAATTATCCTTTAACACACTTTTTATTTCAGGTATTAATATTTTCGGAGGTCAGTTGCAAATCAAGTATTGTAACTACAGTATGTGGTGTGTTGTAGCTGTATCCACACCTACTACTGTGTCATGGTGAACTGTGACACGCTGGAGGATCTCTGACATGTGTGCATCAGGCAGAGAAGTAAGATGACCATTAGAGAACTCCGGGGGGGATTTATCATCTTGAAATAACAAACATCTGAAAATGAAATATAGTTTCCTCTACAAGATGAGTGCCCAAAATGGTAACATCTTCACCAGATCACTTTATATTGTGTGGTTTTAGTGGTGCATGCAGCATTACCAGTCTGTAGTGTATCATATTACAACATCCTCATTTCTGCACATTAGCTCTGAGCTCTCCCACCTCCCACCCCTCATGGTCTGGAGCTCAGCTTCATTTAAAGTAACTGTTTAAAGCTCTTGTCTTTGCCAAAACTGCTAAACTATATAATGATACCACAGCACAGTCTCATAGTTCCATCTTCCAACATATAAAACACTGTAAAGTTAAATTTAATAAATGCCTTTGATTGAGCAGCTGAAACACCAGAAAAGCCCCCCAAAAATAATAAAACGGAAATTAAATAAAAAATGTAAAAAAAATTAAATAAAATAAATAAAAAATACATGCAAACACTCAAGTCGTCTATTCCAACAGAGATTTCCTGCAGAGTCTCTTCTTCTTTTTTGAAACTCAACTTGAACATACGGCAAATTAAAAACAAGACAGTGATAATTTTAATTATGTGGTGCATTTTTTCATGCCATCTGCTGGGTATGATAGGATGAAGGGGCCTTTTAAAGGGACAATAATGATCTTTTTTTTCTTCATGTCAGTGGTTGACTGCTTCATGATGACAGATGAGTGTCAGTAGCTCCACGGCTCTGTCCACAATTAAAAGCTCCGAGGAGCAGAAACGTCACATGCAGGTTTGATCCCTTCCAGAGTCATGGAGACACTGTGCACAGAGATGGCACTGTACTGCAACATGTAGCAACACAATTAAATACAAGATACAGACTGAAAAGAGTGAGACGGCCAATCATATCGCAGAACCACCGTGAGAACTATTAGCACATTGGAGTTTCTCAAACACCTGCTGCTGCTGCTGCTGCTGTGTGTGTGTGTGTGTCAGAGCATGAAAAAAAACTTCAGGGACAGATCACACTCTCTCTCACACACACACACACACATCTGCAGTTGCACTCAAAGCGGCAGCGAGGGATCCACAAGCCAATGACAACTTCTTCCATCTTCTAACTGCTCCACACACCAACACACACACACACACATACACACAAGAACACACACTTTGTTCAAACCCACACTCACACACGCCAAGCAGTTCAAAGCATTTTTCCTTAATTAGCGTTCAACGCTTGGCTTGACAAATAAATAGCGATCATTTAAGAACACTTAGAGAGGAATCAGACAGCAGATTACACCTCAGTATCTGGCAGCTTTGTGCACACAGTTAGAACGGGGGGGGGGGGGGGGGGGGGGGTAAAGGAGGACGGAGGAGGAAGAAGAGAAGGAGGGAGGAGGGAAGAAGGAAAAAGTAGTGGAGAGGGAATGAAATGGGTGAAGAGGAAGTTGGATGTAAAACAGAGGAGATGGACCAGTGACTGGGGGGAAAGGAAACAATTAGGAGCCATGAGTCTATTGAAGTGAATGGGAAAAATCCATGTGTACAAAGTCAATGATTTATTCTCACAGTTGCGTTTATCTCAAACATGCCGTTCCCTCCTCTAACAAAGTTTTGATTGGACTGATTGTAACATTAAAAGGACATTAAGGCTTCTGGCTTTAACAGATGAGACCAAACATCGGCAGTTCACATTATCTAGTTGAAATATGTATCATTTTTAAAGGGACAACGAGGAGTTTTGGAAAGCGAAGTGTTTCCTACCACCATGAGCCTCCACACGCACGGTGAAATTCTTGGACCGGCGCAAGACGGATGTCTTGCCGAGAATGTTTTCATTCATCAACAATGAAAGTCAGAGGTTCGAAGACGATCACATACCGTCGTAGTTCCGACCATAAACGGCGATTCGGCGGCGTTATTCTCATGACTCGCCGGGCAACGTCCGCGAAACCGAAAGTAAGGAAACACTGGTCGGCTCGCCCAGCATTTCCACCATTAATTAAAATAACAAAATAACCATAGAGACAAAATGATACATTTATCGAAAATGGAGCCATTAACAAGTGTGGGTAGCGTAGATTCATCCACATTAACGTGAGACTTTTTTATAACCAAATAGAAACTCCTTGTTTTCCCTTTAAGCTTTTGAATATGGTCATCACTAAAGAGGCTGCCTAGAAGAGAGAAAATAAAAATGACACAGACTAAGTTGTCATGTACTTCATAAGGCATATTACTAATTTCCAAATGTTAGTCAATGCAAAAACTTCTACAGCACCTAAAAAAAACACTTCACGGAGTTGTGTCCATGTGCATGATGGAAGGAAGACCGTGGTTCTCAGCCTTTTTTGGCTCGTGACTCCATTTTGACGTCACGTGATCGCGGGGTCTCCAGAAATTTTTCAGTCAAGATGCGGCGACTCAGATATTTTTATATGCTGCATTTTACAATACAATAATCTTTATTCGTCCAACAATCAGAGGGTTGGCGGTTCGAATCCCGCTCTCTCCCAGTCTCTGTCGTAGTGTCCTTGGGCAAGACACTTTACCCAACTTGCCTGGTGTGAATGCGTATGAATGATCATGGTGGTGGTCAGAGGGGCCGTTTGGCTTCCGTCAGTCTGCCCCGGGGCAGCTGTGGCTACACACGTAGCTCACCACCACTAGCGTGAATGTGGTATGAATGAATAATGGTTTCTGTACGTACTTTGGGTATCGGGTATCAATAGTAAAACGCTATATAAATGTAAACCATTATTATTATTTATTATCCACCATAGTGGGAAATTGCCTTTGCCATTTTATTTGAACTCGATTTATATTCAACAAAGTGAAAGTATAGAAAACAGTTGTTTAAGATTGTAGACCACATTTGAATTCCAGGTGACTCCACATGGGGCCCCAACCCTAAGGTTGGAAAACACTGAGTTAAGAGTTCATCAGTCATCTGACAGGCAGTCCAAGTGGTGGCTTGATTTCTTTTCTCTTTTAAAGGAAGTTGATGACCTGTGGGTTCCAGGAAGAAGGACTGAGCTCTGATGAGAGAAACACACCAGCCTGCGTCCCCACATCTCATGGATCAACTGGATTATGTGTGTGTGTGTGTGTGTGTGTGTGTGTGTGTGTGTGTGTGTGTGTGTGTGTGTGTGTGTGTGTGTGTGTGTGTGTGTGTGTGTGTGTGTGTGTGTGTGTGTGTGTGTGTGTGTGTGTGTGTGTGTGTGTGTGTGTGTGTGTGTGTGTACAGATGCATCACTCGCACTGCGTGTGGATATACATCCAAGAGCGGATTTAAGTTTTTTGAACATGCTTTTGTAATATTATGTGTGTGTGTGTGTGTGTATGTCAGCTCTGTAGAGTAGGTGTGACAGCTCAGTTCTGTCCTGTGTCTGTTACCAGCTGTTGTACGTGTACTTCACTCCTACAGTCTGTGTGTGTGTGTGTGTACCAGTGTGTTTGATGTTAGGCACAGCAGACTGGGGAGAGGGTTAACCTCCCTAGTTGACAACAAATAGTTAAACAAATACAAATAAGTTAAATCAACACAAATCATTAATAACTCAACAACAACAGGAGAGAGTTCCCTCCAAACACTCAACCACCTTAGTCCAGTCATTTTAAGCCAAAATGGGGGTCAACGTTGAACAAATTGCAACAGAAGCAAACTCAACTGCTCAACATGTCCTGAGTGAGGGAAAAAAGCCCAGAAGAATCCTATTAGGGGAAAGTTTTAAAAAAGACCAAAATATAGCCCATTCATACGCCTATTAATTATGTTTCTCACGTGAATAGGGTGATTACTTGCATTAAGACAAACAAAAAATGTATCACAAGTTTTTTTAAAGGGATATGCCAACATTTTTTTTCGTGTCTTGCCTCACTCCTGAGTCCATGACCAGCAGATAGACACCATCCTTTCGACTGTGTGTGCAGTAACAAGGGAGATAGAGCCATATCGCCCGTAATTAGCTTAGCTCAAACACTGGATAGGTAGTGTTAGCCTGCCTCCTACCCGAGCCGAAATCAGCAGTCAGAAGCTGATTTCATTTTAGCTCTAAACTCTGTAAATATATCACTTTATCAACATTTCAAACATGTTTAGGTGAGAAAGTAGCCGTTTAGATCAGCAGCGTGTCGTTAATTTGTCTAAAAACCAGCTGTTTACAATTTTGTTTGGACGAATTCGGCGCTACTCAAGCTAGTCGTTGTGACCAACGCACTTCCGGTTACTTTCACAAAATAAAACACCCGTTGCCCTTTACATACAGAAAACCATGACGATATAATTTGTGCTTTTACTTTGAAATAGGAAGCTAACCTACCCTCGATGTAGCTAGCTTGAACCAAAATAAACCGTCTTTGCTTGAATCCTCCGTTTTGACCAATCTCGTCCCGTTAGCGGCATTTGACCGCTCAAGATGCCTTACCGGAGAGTTTTGTCAGCTCTGAGACGAAGATCGGCCCGCCGGTTTCCGTTTAGAGTTGCTGAAGAGTTTCTCTGATGACTTTAGGTGGAGGCAGGCTAACACTACCCATACACTTCCAGTGTTTGAGCTAAGCTAATTACGGGCGATACGGCTCTATCTCCCTTGTTACTGCACGCACAGTCGAAAGGATGGTGTCTATCTGCTGGCAAGACATGAAATTTTTTTTTGGAGTATCCCTTTAAATTGTTTAGGCCATATTTTTGTCTTTTTTGAAACTTTCCCCTAATGGGATTCTTCAGGGCTTTCCCCCCTCTCACTCAGGACATGTTTAAGATACAAACTGGACTATGTAGCAGATCAGTTCTCACATCCTAAGGTCAAAGAAAAAAGCTGAACATCATACGAGTCTCTGTTGTAACTGGCCTGAGACCAGCACCAGTCTGATAATTAGGGCATCTATACCACTGAACTCTTCATTTAACTCAGTAAGTGAATAACAAACTATGTAGCCTTAAGACGCCACACAGTGTGATTAAAAACACACAGCATATGTCTATCCAATACCACACAGCTAAAGGACACACTGTGTCCATATGATGGAACACACACGTACACACATACACAAACTGCCTGCTGTCATAGCTGATTTATTAACATACACAAAGTATAAGTATAAGTAACAACAGCAGTGTGTATGTGTGTGTGTGTGTGTGTGTGTGTGGGAGAGAGAGAGATCGATAGTAAAATAAAATGAAGTGTTGATCTGTGTGGCCAGCAGATGAGACTAAATGACGGCTCACAGTCTCCTGAGAGCAATGAGCAGCTGGATCTGTGTGTGCCTGAGAATGTGTGTGTGTGTGTGTGTGTGTGTGTGTGTGTGTGTGTGTGTGTGTGTGTGTGTGTGTGTGTGTGTGTGTGTGTGTGTGTGTGTGTGTGTGTGTGTGTGTGTGTGTGTGTGTGTGTGTGTGTGTGTGTGTGTGTGTGTGTGTGTGTGCATGTTCAGAGCTGAAGCAGCAGCTGTGAGTGGAACATCTCACCACACACAAAGATGCATAAGATGGATATAGATGGATGGATGGATGGATGGATGGATGGATGGATGGATGAAGTAGAGAAGGATCATTTTTATTGCACCTTCTTCTTCAGAGTGCGTTTCTTTCTGATGTTTCCACAGAATAATGATACAAATACAGTTTGTCAACACAGCTTTGATGCATTTACACCAGCTGTGTTACACTGCATCATATACAGTGTGATGTTAAAGCCGGATTTGTAAATGGTCTAAAGTGAACTGTGGTCTTGGAGTTTCTCTTCATGTAAACAGTCTCTTTTTCTTTTTTTTTGCTGGACCTCAGAGCAGCTGTTGGGGGACTGTACTTCCTGCTGCCACACCATTGGTCACCAAACAGCCATTGGGGGCGGGCTCAGAGGACAGACAGGATGAAGTGATGATGAACACACATATACAGGCTCGGTAACCAGATCCCACTGTAAAGCCCACGCACATCAACTGTTGGCCTTCCAGAGGGAAGGAGCATTTTCCTCATACTCACATGAGCGTGCACACACATACACACACACACAGACACACAAAGACAGATGCATGGCCTCCACACTGATAAATTCCACATATCAGTAGAGGAACTGCATCTCGACAGAGAGCAAGAGAGAGAAAGACGACAAAGCAAGAATCAGAGAGTGGAAAAGAGAAGAACTGACACAAATGAGAGAAATAAATGATGAATGAGCTGTAAATGTTACAGGATTTATTTTACAAACATGACCTAAACCTGCGTGAACTGAAGACCCTCGTGACCTCTCTTACTTCATCATCAAACTCTCTTCACCCAAAAACGACTCTACTTGATGTATGAGGAGGTCCATGTGAGCCCATATGAGGCTACTTGTTTGGCTTTGTTTCTATAATATGGATCCAGCCGTCACATGTCACATACTGTGACTCATCTGTGACAGGGTGAATAGAAAATCTCTCTAAAACTAAATAGTGAAGCAACTGTAGGGGACAGTGCTGGACAGACATCCTGAGGCAGAGTCAACTTTCTCTACAGCTGTAGACACCATAGACACTGCTGTGCTGGAAAATCACAATAAACCTAAAGTCCAGTACAGAAACTTCCAGTAACTTGGTGGCCATGACTACAATGCAAAATCACAGGTGACGTTCCTGATAAAATTGTATGAGCAAATCAGCCCCTTTTCCTTTTCTTCTTTTTTTTCTCTCCTTTTTTTTTTCTTTTTAAATTTATTTATCATTTTTCTGCACATTTGTTTTGGTTTTTCTTGCACCTTATTGAAGTGCAAGGTTAACACTATTACTATTATTATTTTTGCAATTTAGTTGTTACAGTCAATTTTGTTTTGTACTGTCTCTATTGTCAATTAATGAGTCATGTTTCTTGGTTGTAACTTGTATTCTTGTTAAATAAACATTTGATCACAAAAAAATATGAGCAAATTGAAGTACAACTTATGAGCAATCTGTTTGTATAAGTGTTTGTGAGGATAGAAGACAAAAGGAGAACAGGGAACTTTAACTTTGGGATGTACACATCACTGGAACATGCATGACCCATAGTTTACAGTGGATCGTGGCTACACATCATGATAAACAGCTTGAACAGTATGTTCATCTTCCTCTGCATGAAAAATGACCCTCAGGTCACATCTACAGAGAGCACTCATACAGTATAACCACTTATACATATAATAGGCTATATGACTTATTACATGGCTCTATTGAATGCTGCATTCTGATTGGTCAATTGCTGCATTCTACATGTACGGTCTGTTATTTCTGTACACACCGTTGTTATAAGGACACCGCTCTGATCCACCCTGACAACACATAAGGCTATATGCTTAAGAAAAATCATTTTAAAAAGAAGGGGTATTTTCCTGAGAATAATGTCAGTATATTTGGTGAGAATGAAACTCTTGAGTCATGGTTATCAGCTGACAATTTCACTGAGAATCCGAAGGCTGGAGAAGAAGAGGAAAGCTCAGAGGCACACAAAGGAAATTAGTTTATTAGACACAAGATCCTGAATAACAAGGAGATCGATGAGATTGAAGAGGAGCAATAAAAGTCGTATTTTGAACATAAATTTAGAAACTTTACTTACCAATCCTTAACGCTGATGAATCATTGTGGGTGGAGATTTACCCAATGTATAATCATCATTGTGTCTCAAATTTTTTATTTCAGTTGTAAGCCGTGTAATAAGAGAATGTAGGATGGAGTAACACACCCCTTCAGGATCCCTTATCCCTTCTTATTATCCCTTATACGTATTACATCTCAAAGATATAGCTTACCTCTGAATAAAGTGTTGTTTAATGGGGAAATGTGTTAAAAGTATAAAAACACTGTAGAAGTGGTCAGTATCATTTAGCAACAGGACCAGCAGAGTCAACAAAACCCACAAAAGTTAAGAAAAACTAAAATCAGATAAATAACTACTGACTAAACTAAGAGCAGAACAGTTTTGAGTCAGGAAAAGACTGGCTGAAGTCTGGCTGAGTTGTCAGAGGTGTCAGGTGGCTTCCATCCATAAAATGTCCCATCCAGCAGATCAAGTACAAGGTCAAGCAGCAGACAGACAATGGTAACAACACGGCTAGAGAAAACGACTCTCCACTGACCGGGACGACTGCCAACTTATTCCAATGTCACTCAACAACTGTAGGGTGACATCAAGTGACCTGGAGGAAGAATGGCAAACGGCAACTGGGACAGAGTCCATGACAAGGACAATTCACAACAGATTCCTGGGGGCAGGGCGGAATTCTTACAAAGCTAAAAAAAAAAAAAATAAAATAAAAAAGGCTGAAGATGAAGCAAAGAGGAGCCATGAGTATCAGACTGTGGAGGGCTGGGCTGAGGTCACCTTCTCTCTGGTTGAGGTTCAGTGATGATCTGGGGGTCAGCAAGCCTGGAAGCAGATCTGTCTTTGTGCAGGAGGTATCAACCAAGCCACAGTGATGTTCTCCAACTCCACTGCAAAAACTCAAAATCTTTGCAAGAATATTTGTCTTATTTCTTGTCAAAATGTCTCATTTCTAGTCAAAACTAATCTCTTTCCACTTTAAATAAGACTCATCACCTAAAAATAAACTTGTTTTTAGATCATTTTCACTTGTTTCAAACAAATTCTCACTTGAAATAAGTAGAAAAATCTGCCAGTGAAAGGAAGTTTTTTGTGCTTGTAATAAGAAAGAAAAACTTGCTCCACTATCAGATTTTGCTACTTATTTCAAGTGAAAATCCGCTTGAAAGAAGTAAAAAGTGTCTAAAAACAAACTACTTTTTTATGTATAACTATATAAATATACTTATTTTAGGTAAAATGAGATTTGTTTTGACTAGAAATAAGACAAATATTCTTGGTAAGATTTTGAGTTTTTGCAGTGTCTGATGACTAGTGTTCCCACCAGAGTAACGCTCCGTACCCCACAGCCATGTCCATCAACACCTGGATGGAGGATGACCAGACCAAGACCCTGCCACAGCCAGCTCAGTCTGATCACACCACATACTGATTCTGAGCTCATCCAAACATTAATTATTAGTGCTGTTAATCGATTAAAATATTTAATTGCGATCAATCTCATGAATGTCATAGTTAACCCGCGATTAATCGCAAATTAATCGCACATTTTTATCTATTCTAAATGTCCCTTGAATTATTATTTTAATACTCTTATCAACATGGAAAAGTGGATATGCTTGCTTTGTGCAAATGTTTTTTATTGAAAACAATGTGTAGTGTTATATTTCACACTAACATACTCACTTTGAGCAGTCATTCACATTTGAAGCAAAATCTCACACAATGTAGCACTGTCTATTACGGAAGCCCTAAAGGGCCAAGTCCGTATAAATTTTTTTATTATCGTTTTCTCGTGATAACGACTTATTATTTCGTTATCTCGAGATAACAAAGTCTGTTTTCTCGTGATAACGAATTAATTTATTTCGTTATCTCGCGATAACAAAGACCGTTTTCTCGTGATAATGAAATAATCATAGAATGTGTGGTTGACATGGTTGCCTAGCTACATGTTTCCCCGGTGCAATCGCTTCTGCTTACAGGGAAGTAGCAGCTGGTTAGCCGCTGTATGTTCGTAGCAGGGGGCTACTACGTATTAACTGACTCGCCGCTCTGTGTGTGTGTCGCGGTGATAATTTAACCGTGAAAAGTAGGCTACAACACACACAACATAACGTTACAGCCGCAGTGTTGTGAGTGAATCATGTCGGGACAACCAGGCTTCATGAACCCGCTTCACAGACCCCGGTGCTTGGCCGCCGCCGCCGCTGCTCTAGTGGCGGCCGGGCACCGGTGTATACGCTATGTGTTTAAGTCAGTTCTGTACAGTTGACCACAGACAGGCTCATTGTTAATAATAGGAGGAACGAGATTACAGCTGTGACTCCCAACACTTAAACCTGAGTTGCTTCTATACCGGAAAACTCTGACAAGTCAAACTTTAGGATGTGTTAGAGACTACTTCATCTGTCTAACCATCAGAACTATGACACCTGAAACTGTAAACACAGCTGATCGATTGAAATAAATTACCGCTCCAGTGAATTTAATTTCCGTCATTCAAAACATCGGTCTAAGTAAGACATATCCTCAAGATTTTTTGCAGCTCTGTTAGTAGCTACATGCTGACAAAGTTAGACATACAGACTTCAGAAGTCCGGCAGATATTCATGACTATCTGGCCGCGGTTGAACTACTTCGGCGCTTTGACGTACGCTGAGAAGCAGAAGGCAGCATCTATCTATGACTAGCAGTGGCCACAGCTTATGAAAAAACGACAAGTTCACTAGGTCACAAAGAATGTTAATCTTGCGATAAAAAAAAATTGACGCCGTTAAAATTGATTTGCGTTAACACGTTAATAATGCAATATTAATTATACTATGCTATTTTCAAAAATGACTATGTATGTGTAAAAACATGTTCATCTCGCTCAAAAACATATTTAAAATGTAAAACCACAGACTCAGAAATAGACAAAGAGAGACAGAGAGGTAGAATCATAAGGCTGGGCTGAGTTCAGCTCTCTGTGTGGAGGTCAGTGTGTTTGAAGAGCGCTCTGAGGCCTGATGAGGAGAGAGCAGGAAGCTGAGGATGACACACCTGCCACCAGACACCAACACACATGTAGTTTATTCCAATACTCTAAAATCACAGGCATACGTGTCTATCTACGGGGGGGAATGTGAATTTACACACATCTGTGTTTTAATGGAAGTGGATATACAGTTTGGCCCGAATGCAGCTTCTAAGCTCCTCTGAAAACCAAAATGAAGCCTTCAACACTTTCCAATGATTTGGCCTATGTGTGTGTGTGTGTGTGTGTGTGTGTGTGTGTGTGTGTGTGTGTGTGTGTGTGTGAGTGAGAGAGAGAGAGAGAGAGAGAGAGAGAGAGAGAGAGAGAGAGAGAGAGAGAGAGAGAGAGAGAGAGAGAGAGAGAGAGAGAGAGAGAGAGAGAGAGAGAGAGAGAGAGAGAGAGAGAGAACTGTTAAAAGCTTTTTTTTCATGTTGCATTCCACCAGAACCTCACATTCAGACTGCTGCTGCCTCAGCTGTAGCTGCCGGCCCACCACTAACCTACTGATCTGTCAGGTGATAACTGAATGACAAGTGTGCTTTGGTGTGGCTGAGTGCATGTGTGTGTGTGTGTGTGTGTGTGTGTGTGTGTGTGTGTGTGTGTGTGTGTGTGTGTGTGTGTGTGTGTGTGTGCGCGCGCACGCGTGTGTGTGTGTGTGTGTGTGGAGCCAGTACAGTGACTTAAGCTTGAATGAATGACAGAGTGAGAGAAGAGAGAAATGGAGAGAGGGGAAAAATGATGAAAACAGCACAGGAATTGAGTGAGAGAGGGAATGTGAGAAAGGAGGTAGCCTAGTAATGTTTAGGAAAGAGAGAGAGAGATGAGGGAGGATCATTTTCTCCCATCCATCCCTTCATGTTGTTAAGGGTTTTTTCTGCTTTATGTAGACAGAAGGTCCCGTTCGATACCTTTAGATAGCGAGGCTAGAGAATGTGTGATTGTGTGTGTGTGTCTGTGCGTGTGTGTGCACTGGCTGTACATTATACTACCAATGAGGGTGGTTGTATTGTGGTTATGGGAGTTAAGGTGATAGTCGGAGCAGCTGTGAAGGAACAGAAATCCCCATAAAACCAGGGAAGAACAAACAGCATGCTAATTATTTAGCTGCTGTTGGAGGCTGAAGCTAAATGAGTGGAGTTTGTTCTGAGGGTGGGGTGGCACTCCACTAAATCTTCCTGCTACCAAACACGAGAGTGGGCTTATGATTATAAAATGATATACATTTGTGATATTGGTGAAGTGTCCATTTAGGGTCAAAGCTGGAGTCAAGCTAGGGTTAGTCTAGCTTATTTTAGTTTAGTTTAGCAGCCTGACGTTTACTGTGCGTTCACACCAAAAGCTTCCAAAGTGTCGAAAAACGCTCGAGGCTGCGCTTCAGACAAGACAGCTTCCAAAACGGCAAATATTTTCAGCCGCTTTGGTCACTCGTCACGTGACTGACGTCAAAGTTCGATCGCGCTGGTCATTGGGAGCCCAAATACAAAAAAAAGGGGGAAAAAAAGGCAGCTGAAGGACACAGGTTACCGCCGAACCGCGTCATAGCTAATTACCCTAAAGTTAACCAGGGCTCAACTTCTCGTCTGGTGACACTTTGGTCGCTCAGTGTCGCCGGGCTCTCATTGAAAATGAATTGACTTTCGGCGTTTTGACGCTTTGGAAGCTTTTGGTGTGAACGCACAGTTATCCTTCTGTTCAGTTCTTCTAATGGTTGCTTAGGAACTTCACTGTTTACCATAACAAAAATGTTTAAAGGTCCAGTGTGTAATAATTAACAAGGTTTATTGGCAAAATCTGAATTTACTACTCATGAATATATTTGTATAAGTGTATAATCGCTATAAAATAAAAAATGTTTGGTTTTTGTAGCCTTATAATTCTTCTTTTAAGGTCTTGCTTTAGAGAGTGTGGCAATCTTGCGCCGCCATGTTTGTACGGCAGCCCAAACAGAAAATCCAGCCAGTCAGAGAGCACGTTTCATGAGTTTGGCGTTCATAAATAAATCAACAAAGAAGAAGGCGGAAAGAAAGGAGGAGGAAACAGCAGACATGTGGTAAAATGGTTTAGATCTTCACCTCATGGCTCCATGCTCCTGAAATACTCCCAGTCGTCCCAGTCCTGGTAAACAAGTTTTTTTGTCCTCGGAGGACACCGATGGGAGCGGTGAGCTAGAGTCTGAAGGCTAGATGTCCCCTCCTCCCCCCTCACATTTTACACACTGCACCTTTAAGTTAAACAAACGATATCTTCTCATTTCAAATATTGAACAGAAAGCCAATATTTCCCACAGTCTTGATCTTGAACCGCTGCTTCATTCATTTAGGTGGATACAACTTTCTAGTTGGTGTTTGGACAGAATTGGAAGGTTTGCTAACAGGATGTGACCAGTCGCCACTGTCCAACACCAGATCATTCACCTTCACTCTCCTGTCACCAAGTCAACTGCTCTACACCTCAGACACAACAACCATTACTCAATGACAAAAGAGAAAGGTTGTTCTCTGAGACGTTTGATCAAATTACCAATGCCAATTGTTTCTCTAATGAAAGCTCTTCCCCTTGCAAAATTGCCACCTACTGTATCTCCTTGACAGGTGTGAAAATTCTCATGACATGTGATAACTAAGCTTTAAAGTAACTGTCATGTCAATTGCTGTATGAAACTCAGCAGTGGCGTGTGGTGTCACTGGTGGCAGAAAGCCCATTACTCCTAACAAAGCCTCAACAAGAGAGAGGTTAGCATGATGACAGCTCAGCTGATCAACACTGCTTCATTACTGTTGGATCTTCAGCTGATGTTATTTCATCAACTACTGTTTGGAAACATGAACATCCACCAATCTCTGACAGCAAGGTAAACCCGCTTCCCTCCACGGAGATCATGTGATATGATCCAACACAACATGGAGCTCACGCAAAATCTTCTCTTAATTCTCATACATCCACAATATATGGAGACTGAAAATGAAAAGTTTATAGCAGATCTAGATTTTAATTTGAAATAAAGTATGATATTAAAATGAATAGTACGTTACGTCTATGATGTCACATGCACTCAAACACAACACTCAGTCCATTTCCATCTCTGGAGCTCTGAGTGCATTCATGCGACCTTCTGCCAGCAGACGATGGCTTTCGGAGGGGGTTTGGATGTTTTTAGGGGAGCAGGGCTGGTTGGTGGGGGTTGTGCTCACAATTTGGCATGAGGCCATGTTTCCCAGCCCCCCTCACCTCCCACCCCCTCCTCACACACACACACACACACACACACACACACACACACACACACACACACACACACACACACACACATTGAGAGCTCAGAGGGATTTACCGCAAATCTGTCAATTTCCCAGTTCACACACTCAGCACCAAGAGTTAGAATACAAGCCTTGTTGTGCAGAAAATATGTACAGATCACACGTCCACCCAAGAGCTCATCAACAGACTGTCTACTAGCTTCACCGCTGAAGACACACACATGCACTGCAAAAACTCAAAATCTTACCAAGAATATTTGTCTTCTTTCTAGTCAAAACAAATTTCATTATACCTAAAATAAGTATATTTATTTTTTTAGACACTTTTTACTTCTTTCAAGTAGATTTTCACTTGAAATAAGTAGAAAAATCTGATAGTGAAGCAAGTTTTTCTTTCTTATTACAAGCACAAAAAACTTCCGTTCACTGGCAGACTTATTTCAAGTGAGAATTTGTTTATACAAGTGAAAATTACCAAAAAATAAGTACATTTTTAGGTGATGAGTCTTATTTAAAGTGGAAAGAGATTAGTTTTGACCAAAAATGAGACATTTTGACAAGAAATAAGACAAATATTCTTGGAAAGATTTGGAGTTTTTGCAGTGTGAATATGAGACCTCAAAGGAACAAACATGTGTCATCAAATATCTAGTGCATCACTACAACACCATTCATGACGGAAAATGTATCAGTGTATCGTATCATATGACTGTAAATTAACTCATAGTGAAAAACAAAACATATAGCCTACATATCTTTGTACCAGTTCAAATGGAATTATGAGAAACACTAGCAAAATAAATGATAAACATATCAAAATGATTGAATCTGTCTCAACTGGAACAACATCTTTATCTACAGTGCCACAAGCAGGTCAAAGTTAAATTTTTTACAAATCTGGTTTATAATCTAATATGGAACCAAACATGTTTTTAGATGTCTGACACTCGGCCCATTGACGGTTGTTTCCGTGGCTTTGTAGACACGATTAAAAAGGGGGATGTTCTCTTCTTGTGCCAGAGCCAGAAAAACAGCAACAGCAAGATTTCTGTAGAAATGATAACGAGCATGGATGAGTCTGAGGTCATTATCAGTCAACATGCAAGTTACAACTCTTGTTTGTGCGAATGAGATGAGACAAATGTAACTTCAACTTGCTCCAACCACCAGCAGAGCTTCTGGGTCATCTGTCCAATGACACAACGGATACATCAGTGACTGCTGATTGGTGAGGGTATAGAACATCCCATCATCCCCAAACAGAAAACAACTCACCCGGTGTTGGACTCAATAATGTCATGGAAAGGAAATGACAGTTCTGCAAGATTAGCAGGCTGCATGTTCTGCAGCTCTGGTGGAGGACATGTGCAGACCTGTGGCTGCTACTGAGGATATAAACAAAATCACGAGGTATACTTTTAAATCTCTTCTCCTATAAAATAAAATAAAAAGTGGACCTAAAATGTGGATGCAAAACCTAAATTACCTTAAAAGTCCAATGTTTGAAATGTATTTGGTTTGGTCAGAGATTAGTGGAATAAACTGGGGTCACTGGAAATCTTCCTGCTGTTAGAGTGAGCTCATCCTCCCCTCTAAGTGTTTCTCTCTCCCTCTCTCTCTTTCACTAACAGCCGAGGATGAAGCCAGAGGATTTTGGACTTCAGCCCAGCATGTAAATTTATCTGCCATTTCCAAACAATTTCCATCAGGAGCCATTCAGACTGTGTAGCAGGATAATTTGACAGCAGCCCAGTAGGAAAATGGCCAGTGAGGCAGTAATGTATGATTTATTTCATATTTTTGTCCTCTATGGTCTGCTGTAGTTTCATACAAAGGCCACAGCTGGATATGAGAGGTGGTTATAAATAAAAGATCAGCGAGTCCCTCATAATGGATGGATGGAAGGAAGGATGGATGGATGGATAGTTGAGAGAGTGTTCAGTTCAACAAATAGACTGCCAAATGAATTGAGTAAATGCGTGAAAGTGAACGGATGAGTGTTCAGATGGAGAGATTTGTCAGGATGACTTGAACAAGACGTTGACGACAACAAATGTGTGAATGAATGAGGGGTCAGATGGAGAAGGATACATGAGCAAAGCACCTGACGTGGAGGAACAATGGAACTAATGAATGAATGAATGGAGGTAAAGATGGACAGATGGATAAACCACCTCATGAATGAATGAAGTGTCATGAATGAGTGATCAGATACATGGTTGAAGATGGAGAATAATAAAGGAACAAATGAGAAGATATGAGTGAATGAGTATGTGATAGAATGAACAAGCAAGCAGATGAACCAATGGATGACTGAGCACTTCAAATGAATTTGAACAAACTTCCACATGGAGGTACAGATAAATGAAGAAATGAATGAGTGAGTGATCAAGTGGGCCTCGAACCTGGTAAAACCACACTAAAGTAAATGAATGAATGGCCTGCAATGGATGGATGGATGGATGGATGGATGGATGGATGGATGGATGGATAATAAATACACCGACTCTCCAGCGAATGACTTGAAATCATGAATGAAAATTACAATATCCAGGAGATGAAATGAATCAGCAGTAAATGAACATGCACAACACATGAAGGCTACAACAAGAAAACAAAAACTGCACTGACCAGTGACTGGATGAAAGGATCAGTGACTGAGGAACTGTAGTAAACATGTTGAAATGAGAAATAAATGAAGACACAGGGAAATCCATTTCAACTGGCTGAATAAAAACAGAGTGGTGATGGTGAACGAGTGAGTGACTCTATCCACCTTTTTCCGAACGGCAAAAACGTAAGCCGTTTTTGCCGGTTTTGCTCTTTCGGTGGAATTTTATGTTTACGTTTCCATGGTTTCGGTAGTCGCCGTAAATGCATGGATTTTTTTATTTTTTTTTTTCAATGAAAATCTGTAAAACGCATGGATCATCACACCAGCTTTTAACAGTGCATATCACACAAATTGACATCCGTGTTAAAAGCCAGCGTTAATAGATCCATGCGTTTACCGCGACTATGACAACGACTGAAAACCATGGAAACGGAAACGTACAATTCCACCAAACCGGCAAAACCGGAAGTAGGTTTTGACCATAGATGACGTTCGGAAAATTGTGGATAGACGCCCAGTTCAAACTCACTGATGTTATGAAGAGTGTTCCACTACAACTGAAGAACATATGACCAGTATGTCCTGTGTGTGTGTGTGTGTGTGTGTGTGTGTGTGTGTGTGTGTGTGTGTGTGTGTGTGTGTGTGTGTGTGTGTGTGTGTGTGTGTGTGTGTGTGTATATTCACAAGACTGTCAGGGTGAAATCATGTCCTCATGACAGAAAAGAAGATCAAAACTAAAAGACACGAAGGTCTTTTTACTCCTCAGGTCCAAAATCTACCAGAGGACCTTCAGGTGCCACAAATGGATTTTTGCTTCTTTTTATTTTCTTTTACTCTACTTTATTTCCCTGGTTCACAAGGTGTTCTCCATCATGTGTGGTTTGATTGTCCTTGTTGGCAGAGACTGTTGGACAGAACCTCTTTAACCAGCGTCGCTGGTGTTCAGCTACAACACATCAAGTGTTTTGTTAAAACAAGGAACGAGAAAAAAAACCGATCTGCTTGCGTGCAATTAAAATTCAAAGGGGTCCACTTCTTCTTTATGCTCAACTCCAACAGATAACAAATAGACTCATCCATTTTTATAATACACTCTTAACAACTGAACAGCTTTAACACCTCCTTTTCTCTCTTTCCCTCTTCAATCAACCCCTCGTCTCTCACTGTGTTTCTGTGTCGAAGTGTGTGTCAGTTCCAGTTACAACACACATACCCCATCATACCATAGTCATTTATTAGAATTTATACAATATGATATGGGTCTAATGAAACAATGAAAGTGATCAAATTGGAATATGTGTTTTCATTTAATGTTAAAAACTATTAAAGGAGAATTATGATGGTTGAAAAGTTCTGCTGCAATTATGAAAGCCAAAACTTCTATACATCTGAATTCCATTCTACTGTAATTTCCCTCAGTGAATAATCAGCTTTCATCTGATATGCAACTCCAACATCCAGCAGCTTCACATGCATCACGATCTGTAACATCTTTCAGCACAACTTTGCATTTTATGAGCTAGGAAATGCACTTGCTTGAAATGCTTTGATTTGATTAAATAGATGTTGGAGGCTAAAGGAAAAAAAAAAAGAAACCTTAACATCAGACTCCATCAACAGGTACGACAGCCTGTACTGAAACGGAACATATGTGATTTCTATAATTTCAAAAAAGCGAGAGGTGGTCATCAAATTACAGTGAGCACATCAAGCTCCTCGCTGTTTAATATTCCACCGGAGAAATCAAATGCCAACATCTGTATGTGTTTTTAATCATCCACGTGTTAACATCTCGTTGGACGCCTGTTGTCCACCAGAACCGAGCGGATCCTACACCCAGCTGCTGTCACCGCCGACGATAAACATTCCATAAATCCATAAAGTTAGAATTTAAAAATCATTTGTTTTATGAAGTTGGGAATCTGTGGTGAAGTTAGATGTCTCTCTGGAAAAAAAAATAAATAAATAAAGCAGCTGTTGTTTGTATTAGTCATGAGGATGATTGACACACAAGAAGCAGAGAGCACACTATAGATGTTACTATGTGACTTGAAATAACTCCATGATGCTGCTGATGATAAAAGCACCAGATCACCAGTGTGTGTGTGTGTGTGTGTGTGTGTGTGTGTGTGTGTGTGTGTGTGTGTGTGTGTGTGTGTGTGTACAGCTGCCTGCAGGAGGGAAGCTGTGAACGGACACTGGAGGTATTTGCAGGCAGAAAACTGTTTATATACATACTGCATTTCATACTTCTGTGACCACATTGAACATTGAAGGATATTTATTAAATGACATTTAAAGTGATAACCACAGCCACACTCATTGGCTTGTAGTAACCAGCAGTGCAATGGATGTCAACCAACAACTTCATTTCCATTTCCAAAGGGAACTTTGTTTACTCCTCTAATATCATTCAAAGACACAACTGATACTGTAGATCTCTTTCTGTTCCACTTGTCTTTTACTGTAATGTTAAATCCATGTCATCCTCATCTCAATCATCAATAATCTCTGCCTGCCTTTCTCTGCTTTAAAGGGATATTTTAACATTTTGGCAAATTCACCTGATGCCATAATCCCTATAGTTTTAGGAGTAGGTTCATTATCTTTAATTGTCAGTGCAAGCTGTTTTTAGATCAGCGGGGCAGAGACGAGGGGTGCTCAGTATTTCCATGTTTCCCTCATCAAACTAAATACACAATCCAACAACTCCAAAACACTCTCATGGACAAGTTGTGACCTGCACATTCAGCACGCTATGAGATAATAACGTATAATCATGTAACATTACGACACATGAAGCAAATACTCGGAATTTGCCTCTAAAACAACTCTGTCTGGTAACGTTCCATTATTATCTCATAGCGTGGTGAATGTGCAGGTCACAACTTGTCCACCAGAGCGTTGTGGAGTTGTTGGATTGTGTATTTGATGAGTTTGATGAGGGAAAGGTGAAAATCCTGCGCTTTGATGTAGATGACAATCCGATTGTGCAGAAGTTTTTGTTTAATTGTCTTGTCTTTTTCGTGTTGTGATTGTAGATGTATGTTTAAATGTACTGGTTTTAAATGTGGACCCCAGGAAGACTAGCGGTGCTCTAGAGCGCAGCTAACGGGGATCCCAACAAATAAAACAAATTATGAACCTACTGCTAAAACTATAGGGATTATGGCAATAGGTGAATTTGCCAAAATGTTGAAATAGCCCTTTAACTGAGGACACTACAAGTTACCAAGCTAACAAGTTACATGCTAATTCAGACAAAGGACAGATTGCAGGCCTTTAGCCACATGCTAAATCCTACTCCATGAATGTTGAACAGAAACAGAGGTGACCTCGGTGAACTGCTGCTGCTCCCTCCTCGAGGCCTCTGATTGGTTCAAGAAATTCAAGCCCACCAGGGACGGGACGTCAGCATTCCTGCCTGCACAACTGTTCCCAGTTATTAACGTTAAGTCCAGCGTGAGGGATAAAGAGTCAGGTGCTTTAATCCCTCGTCTCTGTCACCAAACATCCTCTACCACTGACCTCAGATCAAACCCAGACAGCTTTCTCTCCTCTGTGCCCCTCCATCTGTTTACCGCTCTGACACACAAACACAGAGCACAAAAGCTGCCCGCGCGACACACAGACTCTGCTTTCACACAAGAAGAAGGAAGCCAGAGTGACACTGACCTGGTGGCAGTGTGGGTTGGACTCTCTGCTGTACGAGTACGAGCTCCTCTCTGGTTTACCTGCAGGAGGAGAGAGAAGAGGGGAGAAGAGGGGTTAGACCAACACACACAACCTCTGTGCAGGGAAGACAGACATTCCTTTCCTTCACAGCCAATCAAATAACAAGGCATCCATCCATCCATCCATCCATCCATCCATCCATCCATCCATCCATCCATCCATCCATCCATCCAATTCATTCCTTCATTTTCACTGACACAACATAATCCACTGTTACACACACTCACACTTCAAAATTATGTTTAAAGGGATAGTTCAACATTTTGGCAAATTGGCCCATTGCCATAATCCCTATAGTCACAGCAGTAGGTTCGTTACCTTTATTGAGCTGCTCAGAGCTACGCTACGGAGGCTCATGGGATTTCTTGGTTTCCCTCATCAAACTCATCAAATACACAATCCAACAACTCCACAACGCTCTGGTGGACAAGTTGTGACCTGCACATTCACCACGCTATGAGATAATAACACAACGTTACCAGACAGAGTTGTTTTAGAGGGAAATTCATGCAAAACTGCTGATGCGCGTTGCCTTCAGGGACAGTTTTTCAGCAAGCAGTCTCTGCATTTACCTCGAAAACGGCTCTGTTTTGTAACGTTGTGTTATTATCTCATAGTGTGGTGAATGTGCAGCTCACAACTTGTCCACCAGAGCGTTGTGGAGTTGTTGGATTGTGTATTTGATGAGTTTGATGAGGGAAACCAAGAAATCCCATGAGCCTCCGTAGTGTAGCTCTGAACAGCTCACGGCTCTGCTCCGCCGTTCTAAAAATAGTTTACACCGACAAATAAAAGTAACAAACCTACTGTTATGACTATAGCGATTATGGCAATGGGCCAATTTGCCAAAATGTTGAACTATCCCGTTAAGCCATTTTTTGATGAGGGGGTAAAAATGTTCAAACTGACTATTGATGAATGAAGTGATTCATTTTATCATAAAAAAATATGGGACGTCTGATTTTCATCAGTCTGATCTTCGGGTGATTTGTACGTCTTTATATTTCCCCTTTTATTTCCACATTCACAGTTTGAGTAGGAGACATATATTATTCAGAAAACAACAGTATTCAGAGTGTGTGTGTGTGTGTGCCCGCATGTGTGTGTGTGTGTTTTAGATCTCCCAGAGAAACCAAACTGACATCTGCTATCTGCAATGCACAGATCCATAGACAGAGAGGAAGAGGCTGTTCTATGATACAGCTTCTTTCAGGTGCAGATTTAGTGACAGAAACTACAAATGAGAGCAGATAGACATTTACAGACATGTAGAGCAGAAGAACATCAGATCTGTGGTACGCCATTGTTCATGTTGTGAGATGTTTCCAAGTCCTCCTTTCCAGATGAGAACATTCACCTCTCTCACATCTTTACTATTAAACACATCCATGTGCTTCTGCTCTTTCCTACTTGTTGGCACAATCTTGTGTTTGACCATGTGACTGTGTCGTCATCGCTGGGCCTCCACACAGTTAGGAGCTGATTCAGTTTAGTTTAGTGAACTTTATTGTCAATCACACTATGTAACTGTCAATTACACAGGGGATCAAAATTATGTTTTCCCCAAACTCCAAATGGGCAATTAAAAATTTCAACATACATTTACCACACACATATAACATAAAAGTGGACACAGACATCAACGATAATAAAAAAATAAGCACAGATATACAGACAGAGGCCTCTGATGCTGTGGGGAGATAATAAAGTGCAAAGTGCAGAGCAGCAAATACAAGTGTATATATGTTATGTATATGTATGTTTATGTATTTTCATGGAATTAAAATGCATAGGAAATAAAACTTCTTGCTCACTACAGACTAAGGGCACTGTGCTGTTTTTGTATTTGTACATACAGTAAATGTCACACGAGGAGTTCAAATGCTCACGTTAATAGTAGACCAGTAAATATAAATGGTTCTTTGTACAAGTGCACAAACGTTGATCATGTGACTGGTGTGGAGCTGCAGCACTACACAGTGCATACCACAGATAGTTCTGGAAGCAGAAAACAAGCTGCACTTATCAATGCTGTAACAACCATTCCACCCTGCACAACCTCACCAGCACAAAATGAGTCTTTTTGTAGTTTCCTCGATATATACTGTATATATACTGTATTTCACAGAGATGATGAAAAAGGACAAGACAAGGAAAAAACAGACAATCATCTTCTGCTTTCTTTTTGCTCAGTCATTCTTTGTTTGCACACTGTGGTACAGTATTGTATCATTTTCTTTTCTTTTTGGGCAATGAATCTGATACATAAAGAAAAAAAAAGGAGTGCATACATCCTGACCTTCTTTAACTGTCTTTGGTTGGACGACGTGTTTAAACATGTGTCAGAGTGAAATCAGACATCAGAGCTCTTTAAACACAGGCCAAGAACTGATCAGTGCATGACAAGAAGGTGAGGCCTCTCTGGCAGGTAACCCACCGTTGTTCTAATACTCCGACTGAGCAGGTCTGGCTGTGGAAAAAAGGCGTCTGATGAATTTCGAAAATGCAGCAGCCGCTGCTGCGTATAGACAACAAAGCTAATTTCCTCTCCAGCTTCTGAACAGGCTCTCCTCTGCTGTGAGGCGAGCGAGCTGCGGGACCACTCCGATGCCTATTTTTACCACACAGACCCTCTTTCTGGATAAAACCTTAAATCTTCAGCCAGTCTAAATATCAAACCTCGGTTAGTGTGTAATTACTTTGTGCGGTCGGTGCAGCCGTAGCAGATGAAATGGAGGGGTTTCATAGTGAGCGTATGTGGAGGAAAATGAAGCGTGTATGTGGTGAAGGGTTTGAATCAGGCGTGTATAGACCAGCGCTGAATACATGCCAACATGGTAGTCGATGCAGAAGAGGTTGATAATTACAGGCGTACAGAATGGGAATGTGGTCTGCTGTGTGAGTGTGTGTGTGTGTGTGTGTGTGCCTGTGTGTTTTTGTGTGTGACCGATACAGCGGCCTCGACTTCAGCTACAACTGATGCCAGCTGGACCGGTTTGGCTCATATACAAAGACTCCCACACACACACACACACACACACTGGTGAAGATGCACACACGTACACAGTTGCATACGAGTAAATATGTACAATCTACATACATATGCTGTATAGCCCACTACACACACACACACACACACACACACACACACACACACACACACACACACACACACACACACATGTGAATGTACTTTTGCATGGAAATGAAATATATCCACGCAAAGAAACACTGGCACACACACATGAACACACACATATCCTGCAACAATTCAAAAATCTCTCACCCACTGCACAACATAAAACACACACAGGCTCAATGTTCTATATGAATTTATTCTTATGATTCTCTAATTCACTATTTACTACAATTTGATCATTTGAATCTGTCAAAAGGTTGAACTGTGCAGAACAATGCACCAGCATTTATTATGTAATATAAGCTTTTCAAAAGATTTATCAATTCAACAACAATAATAATAATAATAATAATAATAATAATAATAATAATAATAATAATAATAATAATAATAATAATAATAATATATCATTATTATTACTATTATTATTAATAATAATATTAATATTATTATGATTACATCTCTATGTGTGTGTGTGTGTGTGTGTGTGTGTGTCACCTAATATCACATTAATTAAAAAATGAAAAACAAATGAGATAATATACTAATATTAATAACTGCATATGAGGCAGATTATTTTGCAACAGTGACCCATTTTTCCACAGACACAGCAGCAGTCTGACTTTTATCTGAGGCCATCTGTGTCACAATACTGACAGTTTAACAGAATTTCATTGTTGGTGTGTATTTACAGTTTGATGCAATAAATAGACACATACATGACAGCCAATAAATGTATAACTGTCAATAAATCCATGAGCATATAAATTAGAAATGACTTGTATTTTAAATGTGTGTCATGTTCTATGTGAATAAGAGAATTTTGTCAAAGTAAAAAAGAAGTGAAAATAAACCATATGACTACATGTTGTTTATTATGCAGTTTTAATTGTTTGTTAATACTGCAGTGAATGTTTTACGGTGACAACGGCCCAGAGCCAGAAGACACTCCGAATACTAAAACATAAAGCAGTGGACTGGAGCTGAGAACGTAACAACTGTACAAGCCCAGTTCTCTCCTTCTGTCCAAAAGCACTGACCTCTTCACCTACACCGTCTCTGCAGCTGAGCTCATGTATTACACTCACTAAAAAAATCCCTGCTATTTTAATTTGGCTGTTAAAGAGAGAGCATTGAAGAAAAAAAAGCAGGCAGGGACGGAGCAAAGCAGGATGGGAAGGGTGAGCCACGGGATCACACAGCCTGTCACAGCACTGTGAATGGACACACACACACACACACACACACACACACACACACACACACACACACACACACACACACACGCACACGCACACAGGACAGCATCTCATTTACCTGCCTCCGACTGGAAAATACATTTAGAACCAACCAGAGGAGAGTTTGATAATTAACAATGTAAGAAAGCATAATACCCCCAAAACATTCATTTGAAGAATTGCTTCTTTAATTGAGGTAAGCATACATTTCAGAAGAACCAGTCTTAATCTCTTGACATATAGAACACAGGACAACTGCAACTAGAATGAGAAACGACCAAATCTGACTTTCATCATATTAAAATTTTAAGATAGAAAATGTATTCATCAGCTGAGCTTTCTCACACAACAAAACCTCTTCCTGGCTCTTCTGTCTCCATGTCCTCCCTCCAACTCTACTAAATACAAGTATTTGATCTGGATTTGTCGACCTCAGAACATAAATTCAGGAGCAGGTTTTTGATCTGATCTTGGATTCATTTTACCTGCAGTAATTCTAGTGTCTCACAGCAGAGTCTAGCTGCTGCTGCTGCTGTTGGGTTCTGCATAGAAAACAATAGGAGCAGCGGTTTTGACAAATTTGCAATATTTTCTTAGATCCTGGCTGTCTCACGAAACTTAAAGTATTGTTCAAGTGCTTCAAATGAAAGTTTATTCAGGTGTGTTCTTCAGAACGATGAAAGAACTTGACTGTTCCTACGGAGGATCTCATCCTGCCCGGTGCAGCCATTCTCAAAAAGGTTCATTTGATCAGAGGACACTTGGAGAAGGTGTCAGGCTTTACACACTTCAAACATGCCATTTTGAAACACTTAGAAAACCTTATTTATAAATCCAATAACTTCTTCCTGAATTTCTGCAGTTTATGCAAAAGTTTGAGTTTTAAACTGTCATTGGTTTGAAGGTGTGTTCTCATTGAACACAAACAGGACAATTACATTTAACCTCATCTGCAAAGATGTAAAAAAAAAAAAAAAAAAAAAAAAAAAAAATGGTAATCAACCCTGAAATCTTGTCACTTCACTAATTTGTTGATCAGAGGTTGAACTGAAAATCTTGTTCATTTTCAAGGAAAAATACCAAACCATGTTCTCATTACAACTAAAACCTGAGAGCTCCTGTGATGTTCTGTTTGATGTTGTCATTTACTGAGATGTTGGAGGGTTTTGGATTGTTGGTGGAACAAAATGTAGAAAATCAGAGCTCTAAGCTTGTCATGGATATTTTTTATATGTCAATGCAACCAAATATGTGTAACCAGTTTGAATCAGACAGGAACAGTGCTGCTGTCACCTTGTGATATCTGTGTCGAAATCTTCCCTTTTCATTTCTACCCTCAGCCGTCAGACCAAAGCAAAGAAGCCTTAAAAAAAAATCTAAAAACAAACACTGGACTGTCTCAAATCTCAAAAGAAGTCCAAGAAAAGACACTTTTCTAACCTCAACTCTATTTCTGCCAATGTCTACATTTTTGTGAGGAACCCCGCGGTGACATTTTTTCCCAGACGACGAACCTAAACAGGCTCAGTGGCTTTGAAAAGGACCCCCGGATGAACCGCCGCTTGTTAGAGTGTGCTGGCTGCAGAGGTACAAAAGGTGGAGGAGGGGAGGTCAGCCCACTCCGCTCTACAAAGCCCATAGAGAAGTCGGTGAGCCAGGAGGATGAAATCTCTGCTAATCCACAGAGCCAAGAGACAGAGAGGAAACACAAATCAGCTCCATTACAAGCTGAGAGCTCACAGGAGCCTCGGCGCTCCGCTTGACTGTTATTATTAGACTACTTATTAAAAGGCCCTTAACTTCCTCTCATCAGCCCACTGCTGAATCTGCACCCTGGAAAAACAGGTTTTCTAACTGATTTAAAGGGTTGGATTAGACAGGAGGTGAAATACTGAGCTAATACTGTGGTATAAGAAATAAATATGGACCAGATTTAAATATACTGTAGTTTAACAGGTATGGAAATGAAAAATAGGTTGAGTTTCCAGTTATTTTAGGTTGGCCATGAGGATTAACAGCCATCACCAGCCAGGATCCTCACTTTTAAATGAATATATAACATTTTACATTTTCCTAAACATTCACCATCACTACTAAAATAAAATGACCATGTCCATCAGCAGCTAAAACCCACAGACAAAAGCCAGACTAACCAGTGGGACAAAAAATCTAATGGAAAAGCAGCTGTATCTCAACATGCGCTCATTTTTTCCCACACTTTAACTTCCTGCTCATGCTTTACAGGGGGTCGATATAATAGAAGCTCCATTGTCTTCATATTATTACAGTGTGTTAACATGACGAAATTCAAGGTGCTACTCCTGATCAGTGCAGTAATAATAAAAAAAAGACAATAATAATACAAAAAAAATAAAAGACACAGGCAAGGCCTGTAAAACACACATTAATGAAATAGAATATAAAAATGAAGGGGCAGTTGCATGTGGGACATCACTGCACATGAGGAAGAGGAGGTAGCGTCCTCATGGTCCAGAGAGACAAACTTAGGTAACAGTTCATCACATGTGAATCAGCATCTCATCATTAATAAAAACAGACTCTGCAGAACTATAAAAGCGGTTTTCTGATACAAAAAAATGCTTAAAAAAAAAAAAAAAAAAAAAGTCACATAAGACATGCACACAATTATCAGACCTATTTGTGGATGACTTCAGTCTGTTTCAAACCTCATTCAGAATCTCAGCAGCAGGAGGATTTGAAGTGAAACCAGGACTATTCAGAGCTCGTTTTGGAGGTGAGTGGTTTTCAAGACAGCATCAACCTCTCCTTTTGTTCCTCCCTTTATTTTTGTTCTTCCATCATGATTTAAGCCAGACTTTCTCTCATAACCTGGAATTTACACTCGACTCCCATCAGCATTATTCTACCTGCAGCTAACTCCACTCCCGGACACTGATGTCTGTCCCTGTGAAGACATTTCATTCATGTCAAGTGTAAAAATCCACCAGAAGACACATGTGCTCTCTGTCTGGGTTTCCTCCAATCAAGTGAACAAACACACCCAGCTACTGTACATAAACCTGCTGTGTGTCTGTGTGTCTCAGGGAAGACACTGTCTCGGTCCACATCAAGTCTCTTCATTTCACATGTCGCACCACAAGTTTCTGTAAAGGTCAATAATGATATTTGACCTTTTGTGCAGATTTTAACAAAACGGACACTCTCCACAACACAGCACACATAATGCATGATCCAAACCCACAGACACTCAAATCGTGTGTGTGTGTGTGTGTGTGTGTGTGTGTGTGTGTGTGTGTGTGTGTGTATGTGTGTGTGTGTGCAGTTTTCTTTCCCTACTCTGCTGCAACATCAGCGTTTTATCGTTGTTTCTTTTCCATTTTTCATCTCTGATTTTTCTGTCTCAGTTTTTTGTCCATTTTCATCACAGGACACTTAGAGATGGTTCCACTTTCACTTTGGATCACTTTTTTTTTTATTTCAAACAAATAACTCATCAAATCCTCCATCACCATGCAACAGGCTCACCTGCCTTTACAGACATAGAAAAACCACTGACTCAGGTGGTTGTGTGTCCATGCTGTGCATCATTGCTACAGTAAGAACTTTTGTTGTTATCTATTAACTCCAGTATTTAGCCTGAGCCAATTAGATGTGACTCCTCCTATGATGAAACATGAAACACAATGAGGAGTGTGACTGTACTGAGATCAGGCTCTGTGTCCCTTGCATTAGATGACTCACTAGGTCACTGACACATTTCATTAACATACAGGACAAATGGTTTGTTTTTAAGAAAGTAAACAAAGAGGAGGGAACTTCTATCTTCTGTTATACAAGGCAATGCTGCATTTTCTTCTTCATTAATTAGCTCTCCCATGTTAATGTTAATCTTAATTAGTTTAATAAAGTTTCATTAACTGCAACACAACAACAAAGTGATTACATCAGTAACTGCAACCTCAACACACAGAGCTGGAGTACAGTTCATTAGCTGCTCACATCAGTTATCAGAAGAAGTTAAGAGAAGAAAAGAAAAGAGGAGAGGAGAGGGGAGGAGAGGAGAGGAGAGGAGAGGAGAGGAGAGGAGAGGAGAGGAGAGGAGAGGAGAGGAGAGGAGAGGAGAGGAGAGGAGAGGAGAGGAGAAGAAGACTGAGGAGAGGACAAGACAAGAAGAGCATAGAGACATGGAGAAAGAAGGAAGACAGAATGAGAGGACGATGTGGGAGGGTTAAAGATAATCAAAAGTAGAATTATTTGGTTTTACTGATTTTAACAAAACATAAGAAAGAAAGAAAGAAAGAAAGAAAGAAAGAAAGAAAGAAAGAAAGAAAGAAAGAAAGAAAGAAAGAAAGAAACACAAAATGATCCTCTCTATTTATTTAATGTATTAGTTTAATGTGTTTGTTCTATAAATCAGTTCCATTGTTTCCATAATAATTTCATTAGTTTGACTTGTGTGTTTTATAAATTTGCTCCGCCTTTATCTGTAATTTTACACAATTAAATTAGATTCGATTGTTATTAGATTATGAATAGGTTTTGTCTTTGTTTTATCTGTATTCTCTTTTATTCATATTGACCATTAGAAAATGAAGGAGGGACTTCCTATAGGAGCAACAGGACAGCTCAAATCTACTCATTTATTTATATCTTTTAAGTCTTAACATTTCTCCCTTAGTTCATTACTTGGTATTTATTTTATCATAGCAAATTATAAATAGACTCATTAAAGATAAAAAGAAAGGCGGCATGTGTGTTTCTTTGTTCCTGCATCACATTTGACACCTATCACTTCCTGCTTGTTATTCAGAAGGAAAGGCAGCAACAACGAGATGGAGTTGTCGAAGATCTCGCCGTCAATGTCTAGACTCTTTATTCAGAGGCTGAGAGACACGTCGAGTTTTTTTGTGCGCGTGAAAGGAAACACTCAGGCGACGTGATATCCTCTGACATCCATAAAATGAGTCAATTTTAATAAACTATGTGACTAATAGTGCGATTTGACGAGGACGGCAAAATGATGAGAGAGGGAAGAAAGAGAGGAGTGAGAAGAGAAAGAACGATGGGGAGGGGGGAGGAAGATAGATAGAGGAAGGGTTAAACTCCCTCTTCCTGCATGCTGTGTGTTATTGTGTGTGTGTGTGTGTGTGTGTGTGTGTGTGTGGGGAGGGGTGGTGGTGGTGGTGGTGAGGGGGGGACTGTGCAGACATGAATCATTCTGAGTGATTCAAGCGTTTCCATGACACCATCGGGCATCGGTCCAGAAGTTTCTACAAAGTCTGAAAGGTACCAACACACGCACGCACACACACACAGAGACGCACACACACACACACACACAGACACAGACACACAATAACAGAGAGTCTGAAGTGATCCTGCCAGCGCTGAATTTGAAATAATCTATATATTTATTCATGCCGTTGTCTTCACATGCAAAGCGTAACATTTTTTGGGATCAACATTAATTTAACAGACGATGGTCGATGAGTAACTGCCCCCCCCCCCCCCCCCCCCCCTCCTCTTCCCCTCCCCTCCCTCCTTCAAACCCAGCAGGCATTTATTTCTTGGCACCGGAGTGAGTGAATACATCTAACAACAGATGAACGTATACGAGCGACGGGGACGACTCCAGAGACGCAGCATCCAGCTCACATCTGTTGGCTTCCACCGTCAGCCGCATCACACCGACCGGACCGCAAGCCACAAGTCGGATTCTCTTTCATTTTTATTATACACAAGAATTTGAAATAATTTCAATTATCTTTAAAATCAAAAACATCAGTGTTTATCCAAAACTATCAATGCTTGTGAATAAGTTCAAACTGTGAAAATGAATTGCAAACATACAGTAAATACTCTCACAGAGCACCTGGTTAGTTAATCTAATGATATTTTCTTTTTCTTTTTTTTATCAAAAAAACTATAAGAAAAGCAAGACAGGTTTATTTATACTGCACATTATTATACACAGGCCATTCAGTGTGTTTAATGCAGTGTTTTTCAACCTTGGGGTCGCCTGGAATTCGAATGGGGTCGCCAGAAATGTCTAGTAATTGATAATTTTTTTTTTTTTAACTAATTATTATTCTTTTTTAAATTATCATTAAAAACACCACAGACAATCTTAAACAACTGTATTTTATACTTTCACATTCTCAAATATAAATCGAGTTCAAATAAAATGCAACATATAAAAATAACTGAGCTGGTGCATCTCGATTGACGGGAGTCGCCAGAAATTTCTGATGTCAAAATGGGGCAATGAGCCAAAAAAGGTTGGGAACCGCTGGTTTAATGTCTTCATTTAGCTATTATAAATATTCACATTCAACCAAACATGTATAAAATTACAGCTTGTGAAAACATTTTTGTAAAAGGAGAAATAAAGTTGCCTTTTGTTTTATTTATTTACTTAGTTTAAACTTACTTTTACTCAAAGTCGCTGACAGTCAAAGGGCTATTAAGACTATGTCTATGATATCAAATACTGTATGACTTTCACACCTTTGGATTCTCTGGTAAAAAACCCTCTGGATTACTTACATTGGACAGGTGTAACATTCTAGTTGGAAATGAAAATGAGGTTGACAGGAAACAGTGCTCTGTAACTGACACTAGGATATTCTGTGTCATGTTGGTTTAGACACTCTAAATTAATTTGATTTTGGTCATCCAAATATAAACCATTAAGCAAAAGTGAATGGATCATTGGGCTCATTAAAGACATAATCTATATTGCTTTGGTGTTAGAACAGAGTGCAGATGTGTGTGAAGTCAGAAGACTGTGGAAAAAGTGTTGAACAATCTTAAGAACTCTTGTTTGTGATTAAAAAAGTTTTATATCGTAGTAGATTTTTAAGAACAATACACACTGTGTCCATCCCACATAACTGAACAAAAACCTGTTTGATGGTGAAACAGCATTTGTCACAAAAGAACGTCTACAACACAAACTCTCAAAGCTGAACAAAGTAATCAGAATCCTAAGACAACACCCGGGAAGAGACAACAACAGGACAGAGACAAAGACACAAGTCAGGCCATTTCAACTCATCTAACCATGGAAACACTACTAATTTACACTGCTAATGGTGCTAATGCTAATGGAGCTACATGGACACATCAACTGCATCACTATTGCAGATTTGATTTAGATTCTGAGCAGTTTTGGAATAAGGGGTGAATTACTGTCAAAGTGACAACTAGGCTCAGGATTAGATTGGGGGGTCTCTCCAAAATGGCCTCCATATCTTCTCCTTCACAACAACAAAGAGTACATTTGCTCTGCACTGAGTAGGCCAGTGCATTGGGATTACTGGTAACTATATGAATTCAACTACAATATGTTAAACAAACAAAAAATAAATGAATAAAATAAATAAATAAATAAATAAATAAATAAATAAAAAGCAAATTAAAACAGCATCTGCTGTATACATTGAATAGCATTACTTGTTTTCAGTTTGGTGACCATAAATAGAAAAACTTGATCACAGATAAATGTAAAGTTTGTAATAGAAAAGAAAATCCTACATTTACCTACATGAATCAGAGACGACAGAGTTTGTTTGGTTGCTGCAAGTGGATTAAAATTCAGCAGCAGCCATGACACTTGTTCCCTGCTCATGTGAATGAGACCCAGAGAACAGTCCCCCCCTCCCTCATTACCAAACAGCCTTCATTATCCAGCACCCCCCATTCCCATCACACACACACACACACACACACACACACACACACACACACACACACACACACACACACACACACACACACACACACACACACACACACACACACACACACACACACACACACACACACACACACACACACTCATTCACCCCTCCTCCACCCTGGAACCAATAGACAAACAACACAAACAACAATGAGGCAACAAACAGGGCGACCACCAAACCCTCCAAAAAGCAGGACTTCCTCAGGAGAACCAGATTTCAAATGACGACTCTAAAGCAGTGGGGTTTGTTTATGGTACTGTAAAAAATAAAATAAAATAAATAAATAAAATAATAATAATTAAAAAATAATCAGAGTTCTTGATGTCTCTGTGAAGATGAAAACTAAGTGGAATTCTATTTGACTTCAATTTCAAAATTTTCTTTCACGAGGCTTCATTTTCGTGAAGAAAAATGTCGCCAATTTGCAGCACACAGTGTGTATGTGGCGCGAGTGTATCGGTGTGCGTTTTTCTATATGTGTGTGTGCGAGTGTGTGTGTTGGTCTCAGACAAAACAGGGCTGCTGAAATGCGGCAGGCACTGCAGATTTTTGTTGGCTGGCTGACAGCGTCAAGCCAGTGCCAAGCCCCAACGGCGGAAACGACTAAAAGACGCATAAGGCTGGCATTAAAGCCCGAAATCTTCTCTCCCCCTCCATCCCTCCTTCTCTTTTCTCCTTCTCTTTTTTCGCTCCGTGGCACGACGTTTACTTTGGTCGGGGTCTGACTCGATTTGGCAACATTCACATCCATCCGTGAATTTATCAATCTGTCTTTATTTCGCTCTGATCTGATGGGAGGAGGGGGGGGGGGGGAGTAGAAAACATGGCACCTGAAACACTGCAGGAGGTTTAGGTAGACTGCCGCGTTGACGTGGTTTTCTTTTTCCTTTTTTCTTTTTTTTTTGGCCATCACCTTGTTTCGTGCTCCAGTTTAACCCCCCATCCTCCTTCCATAAGTGTCGCTGAATGAGAATTTCGGAGGATTTGATTCTTTCCAGGGTTTATATTTTCCTCCCCGCCATATCTGCTGCCTTTGTCTTAAGGATTTCGGGCAGCACTTCCACAAATACCTCGGACACAATAGCATCTGGAGTTACATCCATGAGGCACTGAGCCCATGTTCCTAAAACCTAAAACAAATGAAGAAAACAACGTACTCCAATTATGCTCCAGAGACAATAAAACACACCAAAAAGAAAAAAAAAATCTCCTGTATAACATTCAGGATTACATATAACTACAAGCCTGTGTCTGTGTTTGGAGTCCATTATTGATGGAACAATATTTAGCTGCAGAGAAAGAAAGGCTGGGTGCTCCAGTCGTAGCTGTAAATTGTGTTTGGGTATTGTTGGGCAGACAGATGACGAGTGCTAATGTTGAATTAAAAAGGTTCTTAGAGGTGGATTTAACACGTTTCTTCTTGTCTTCGGGGTTGAGATGGTAGGTGAATGTCGCGGGGAGACAAAGAGCCAGTTAGAACAAGAGAAAAGGTGTGAAATTCTGAATTAGCAGCACAATATGGAAGTAATAAAGTGCAGGACAATGAGCAGTGAGAGCTACGTGGCAGAGTGTTGTTCACTGACACTTACTGACTAAATAAAGACAATGTTCAGGCTCACAAGGTTTTTATGTGTCAAACTGGAACAGGCTGGGAAATAAGTGAATGTTTAACACCTACAAAGCTCATTTTATGATGTAAAAATAGATACAGCCTTTATGCTTCCTGATTATTTTTCTTTAGGGAAACAGTCTTACTTTCAATCCAATGAAAGAATCATTGGAGAATATTATCTATGTTCATTTTCTTTGTGCAATTTCCTTTATTCCAGGCTTTTATTTTCTACAAATACTGTATCTGCATATGAATATTGATGAGAGTGTCAGTGTGTCAGGGAAATAAGAATCAAGATGATATGACATTCTGAGCAACGATATCAAAAACTATTGACTGTTTGTTCATATATTTCTTTAATTAATATTTGTATTATTATTATGATTAATCATTATTATCATTATTAGTAGTAGTAGTATTCATATTTGGGGTAATCATGTTATTAAAGGAATAACATAAGGGAAGCAGGAAGATGCCTGTAGTATGGTGGTAGCTCTATAAGCTCTGCCTTTATCTTATATTTGATTATATTTGTGAATCAGCATCAAAAGTCATGCTTTAGTGATTAGCAGTTCCATGTTGCAGCGCAACCACAGATATACAGACAATCATTGGATGACTTCTGACATTTAAGAAAACCTCTGAACATGGCTAATGGAGCCAATGATGCTAACGCGGGAGCTAACAGGGCTAATGAAGTCAAGGGAACAACCATTTTAAGAGCTAGCAAATTTACAAAAGCTACAAGAACTCATTTAAAGTGGTAAAAGGTGCCTTTATACATGATAAAATGACTTATGACTACTTTTCAACATTTTTTTTTTTAACGAGGTCTGAGTAGAAACTGCGAGTGTTTTCCCTGCCTTGTTCAACCTCTCTGTGGGAGCAGAGGGGGAGGAGGGGGAGGAGAGGAGGGGGCAACCCCGGAGAGATGGATGATGGGTCAGGTGCTGTCAGACTGGAGGGGTCACGGGTCAAAGAATCCTGGGGTTCAGCACCACACTGATCTTCTCCTGTCACTGTCATGTCTGTCTGTCTCTGATTATTTCTGTTCCACTCATCTTCTTCCTCGATTCTTCTGCTAAAACCATTTCTCCCCTTCACTCCCTTTGTTCATACATTTCCTCCTGACATGATTCTGTTTTAAGTAATTAATTAATTAATTCAATTATTTTTAATTGTACTTACATCATCTCCATTTTACATGTTGTTTCTTCCTTCCATGACTAGGGGGGCAGTTGTGACACAACTTTTTGTTTTTCTACTGTAGCATAGATTATTGATTAAAAAATTGTTTGATGCTAGGAATCAGGTTATGAACTGACATTCTGTGTTGGAAATAAATGATCTCACTGTTTTATTTGTTACCTACGTATATGTGAGAAGCAGTCCTGGACCTGGACTGTATAGATAGGGTCTTTGTATTGCCTGGTCACTGTTGAAAATGTTTATTTATGTAGCAGCATCTTGATGTTTAAGATCATGACCTCCTGAGTACAAAATAAAATCAATTTTCTCCTCCCCCATGCTTCTCCATCTCCATCTTTTCCATCAGTGACAGACCTATTCCTCCTTTTCCCACCCTATCTCCCAACTTAATACCTGTATTTAGACAAATGTGATGGTGTTTGAACACCTGGACGGCTTTAATATGAGGGGTAACCTGTAGCTGTAGATGTGGGAGCCACATCACATCGCTGATACGCTCTGTGTGATTTCAGTCCAACCACCTGGCTGCAGAATAATGACATATCTGCTCCCACACACTGCTCAGGAGCTGGTGATCAGAGCAGCTTCATCGCAGCAGGGCAGACCCAACCTGACATCACATGGTGCGGGAAGAAGGGAGGAGGGTGGAAACAGACAGACAGACAGACAGAGAGAGAAAGGAAGGGGATGGAGGAGGGAGGAGAGACGAGCCGTCTGAGCACCTACATAGGAACTCAGAGACTGCTGACACCTGCTTTCTTCAACAAACTGTGCCTAAACAAAAATTATAAAAGTTAATACCCACACCAGCTATAACAATGATAGAGTTCCATTAGGCTTTATTACTATTCACTCCCCATGAGTCAGAAATTATAATCAGTAGCAAATGGCTCTTATCAGCTCAGAGGCTAAAAAAGAACATGTCATCATTTCATTGGCACCTGCAGAGGCAAATTAACAAAAAGTATAGGAATAATAAAATGTATAATTGGCTAAGACCTTTTTTCTAATTACTGTTTGAGGATGCAATAATGAACTTAACCTTTAACTTAACTTCCCGTGTGGATCAAAGAATTATTATATGATTTAAGATATATCACGTTGTATCCACCACTTTATTTTCCCATGATCCATTGCGTCACACCACAACGGAAGTCGGTTTTAGTAGCATTCTAGCAAGCGGCTTAAGGTAGCAAATGTGGGGGCTCCGGGCTGCCAAAACCGTTTTGACTAAATCTGATGTTTGTTAAGTCTATAAAACAAATTATTGAACAAACATTACTATTTCTGTGTGCACGTTTTTGGAATTAGTCATGGTTGTCGTAGTTGTTAGCTTTGCTGCTGCTACAGCTAACAGCAGCAGCAACTAACTTCAGGACATCAGCTGTCAAAACCCTCCCGTTGTCGGACACGACATGAAACTACTCCAGTTAGCTCAGTCATGTTGGAACTAGGATATCCGCTGGAAATTTTTTTTTTTTATTGGCCGTTTATTGAGTTATTGTTTATTGACACTGCTAACGGCTAACAGCTAACGGTTAGCCCAGCTAATCTAAAATGTTTGTTCAACAATTCGTTTTATAGACTTCATAAACATCGTAGTAGAGTAGTCGCAACGGTGATATAGTGATGTGAAAATGTGACATAAAGCTAAAACCTTGTCCGTATTGTTCTCATTAAAATGAGGTGATGATTATAAATAAAGTCATCACGGCCAATGTCTATCAACCAGTATATGCTATCAACAATACAGTAACGGTGGAATGGAGTGTCATGGCGACACCCAGCGTCATTCTCCGGAAAGTGGTGGATAGCTGTGTTGATCACACATACTTTTCACCATCTGCCCCACCAACATCCAGATGACCTCCCCCCTCTTAATCCTGTCTACAAAGCTCTAATTGGGCGATTGTTTCACACAACGTCAGAGCTTTCTGTGTTGCTGGAAACATTGAAAATATCCAGAACATCCTTTCATTCCTTTTCTTTTTTTGACAGTGAGAGCTGACCCACCTGACTGACCCCACCCTCTGAGGTGGAGCGGGATTTGAACCGGTCACCTTTGACAGATCTGGGGGCAGCTTAACTCTTTAACAGCATGGTTTTTCAGTTCTTTGTCAGCTCTGCTTCCATTCAGCGTGTGCCAGCAGAGACTCTGCCTGCTGTTTTCACATGGCATTGCCCAGGAAGCGTGGGAAAAAAGGGAAAAGCTACCACTTTACCCTCGTCTGCTACCACGGAAACCAACCAACGGTCAGGACATTAAGATGGTGATAGACAGGGAAAGTTTTCCTTTCAGGTTCTCTGCTCTTCACACCCCTCTTCTCCTGGAGCTCTGTCTTCATTTGTTTGCCTTCTGCTCCTCCTACACCTACAGTCCTCCAACCTAAATGGCCATATGAGTCACATGACCCCATACAAGCCCTAGGAGTGTAACGGCTGACCTATGTAGTCATAGTAACAACAGTTTTAGGTACAAAAACTACTTGGCTTGGTTTAAGAAAATATTTCGCTTTGGGTTAAATTAGTGCTCTCTAAAGGTTTGGACCTTCATAGTCATTTATGTTTTCTGGAACTAGGTCTTCACTTGGAGTTGGTTATGATGAGTAACACATTTATAAATGATGTTTTGACCATTATTCTTCATCATCTTGATGTACACCATATAATAATACCAATCTGTGTCCAATGGATTTTATTAGGTGTGAAAATAAAGATTTTTTTTTTTTTGTGCGTGTGTGTTTGTATTATATTGACATGATTTTACCTGTTAGACATGCCCATTATCTTACAAATCAAATCAAACCAGAAAATGTCTGAGGGTGAGATACATTGATTTTTAGTGAACTCACTGATTGATAGATGCCTATTTATTCCAACATATGAAAAGTGAAATCACACAACTCTTCTCTGATGACAATTAACCATAAGAGGACATCAAAATGGCACCAATCAATCAATCAATCAATCAATCAATCAATCAATCAATCAATCAATCAATCAATCAATCAATCAATCAATCAATCAATCAATCAATCAATCAATCAATCAATCAATCAATCAATCAGTGTGTTACATCTGCTACTGATAGATCCTTGTATGGAAATCCCTCCATTTTCCATTATTCGTGTGTTGAAATGGATCTTAAGCCAGCGCCCCGTCTCCTATAATTATACTGTGTGTGTGTGTGTGTGTGTGTGGTAGGGGGAGCAGGTGATTGGTTGGCAACAGCTGGAGAGAAAAAGGAGAACACAGCTGCAGGGTGAGAGGAGAGGAGTGGAGAGGAGAGAAGAGGAGAGGAGAGGAGAGGTTTCAAAGTCCCTTTATTAACCACTACAAGGAGAAACTACACCACTGTCATATTGAAACAAGAGACTGGAACAAAACACAACCAACAAAGCAACAATCACGTGATGACGTCCCTCAGATCAAAAATTAAAAATCAGCTCCTCATCCCTGGCACTGAACATAAATTCCCCCTAGAGACCACGGTGTCTATGAGTTTGTGGTATATTTGACCCTCAGTTGAGCCTTTAGCAGTCCCTCAAGAACCAGAACATGGTCTACACCACCATTCTAGGACCTGTTCCTTTGTGTCAGACAAATAGCTAACTCAGTAGAACAAGATAAGAAGTTCAGCAATGACCAAATAGTCTTTTTTCTTTTCAAATGGGTCAAACAAGAAAGTTCCTGAAACAACGTTCTCAGAAATCTAAACAGTGATGCCAACCTGGAACACTCAACAAACAAATGTGTAAGGGTTTCAGTCTGTGAAGAAAGTAAACACTGCACTCCCACCCCAGTACCTAGGAGTGCACATGTCCAACTACCTCACCTGGACCTGCAACACGGCCAGCATCAGAAAGAAGGCCCATCATCATCCCATCGCCTTCACCTTTGCAGAAGGTAAAGTGTATGGTGTAATGCATTGCAGACGTGCAATAGTTGTTGCTTACAGTCAAGAAAACAGTTTACATGGAATATGGGATAAATGGGGGTTGCTCAGTCAAGGAAGAGCTGATGAAAGTATCTCTGATGGGAAGGCTGGGCCATATACTTGAAAAGCAGAGAGAGCAGGCTCACTTCCACAGACTTGCTATCATCTTCATCAGATTTCCCTGTTCGGTGCTGTCAGCCCCTCTGGGACTGGCTCACACACTGGCAGACTGCAGTGTTTATGTCCTTGACATGAAGATGTTGAAGAACAAAGGTTCCTTAAGCAACCACATTCCTGTAGTGCCTGTAATGCCCAGTTTTTAGAATGTAGAAGAAGGGCCAGCACTCACAAAATGCCATTCAGCTTTAATGGAACAGGTGTCGAGGTACAAACGTTTCGACAGTAGCAGTCTTCTTCAGTGTACCTGTTTTTAGAATTTAGAATGTGCCATGTCTGCAGTGCATAGCTGTAAAAATGTATCGGCCTGGACAGGTAGGCAGCTGCTGGTTGCGGGTGGAGGTGAGGAGATGTTTTGTAGCCGAGATGTCTTCAGCAGCAGACAGGATATATCCAATCGGCTGGATCCACATTTGTACAGCACCCTTTCTGCAGTCTCATCCTTGAAATATCAAATGGAAGTCCATGTACCCCCCTCAGCCACTGGCAGGAAGAGGGACTGCGGAACTGACCCAGTGGTGGCCAGACTAGAAGAAGTCCAGGATGACTCTGAATATCCATGATCAGGCCTCTTGATCTGTGCCATAGATTTGAGGTGAGCAAAGTTATTGGTAATCAGAACTCTTAAGCAACCATTTCCACTTAGACAACCTAGCACACGATTTCTCCTTTGCTCCCTCCTGGTTCTTCAAGTTGAGCATTTTGCACCTCTCCTGCTTTTTCCCTGGGCTTAACTGAGGATGATCTCCCAGCAACTCCATGTGGCACTCTGTGCTGAAGGTCAGTGTAGAAGTCACCCTGCCTCCTGGCAACCTGAGGCAGGTCATCTTTTCCCCCTCTTTCTTGATAGGGGAAGCAGCATCCATGTCCTTCAGCTGGAGGAAGTGAGACCTGACAACAGATCTATTCAGGGAGGAACTCAGCTCCAAACTCTTCTCCTGCAGCAGTTGACCTGTAGTAGGATCAGTCCTTCCTCCTCCTCATTGTTTCTGATATTAGCTTCCAGTTCCTGGAATGTTGCCTTCACCTACAATTGTGTGACAATACTGTTGAGACAATGAGATGACTCACTTGTTCGATCCACAATAAAATCTACAGTACAGTTAAAATCTCCACCAAGGATCTCCTGATCCTATATTAGCTCAATGCTTAGCGTGGCTAAATAACCAACTCTGTCTGTTCCTTGATTTCAGCCTACATTGGGGCTAGTGCAATGGCTCAGGACACATGGACCCTCCATCCATACACCCCAATCCCTCTTGTGTCTGTCCCTACTACCAATAATGTTCAGAGGACCTACTCTCAGGCTGCACATTGGAAAAAGGCAGGAAACAGTGGAAATAGGTAAACACCAAGTGGGTGAGAATCATATCGCCTATGTGGTCCTTTTGGCAGTTCTACCTTCTGTTTCTTTTTCTCAAAGTTGTTATGTGTTAAGTGTTTCCTCTCATTCAAGGTCAAAGCTAATTAGTCTTTTAGTACTCTAACAGATCTGATGAATTTGCCTATGTCGCTGCTTCAATTGATCACTTTAACAAAGTTTCCAAATGTTTCATCAAGGTGAAAAGTAGAAGCTTGTGTTCCTGTTGGAAGTTACACTGGTTCACTGACATGGCATCTGACTCAGAACCATAGACCATTTCTTTTGCATCACATGGGACCTGGTTATTGCACAGAACCAGAGCCTGATCAGCAATCACAGTGTGATCTCTGATTGCACCATGGCTGCAGACTGAGAGCTACTCAAGTGCTCTACAACCACAGGAGCCTACTGCTCCACAGCCTGACTGTTTTCTGAATATGAACCTGTGGAAGTCACTGCCTCACCTGTAACACCACTACCTGCCACTGCATCGGCCGCCGGGACGTCAGTCACCACGCTACTGCGAGTGGAGCCCATCAGCACGCCATGTACAAGTCATGTCACTCACCGTGGCCTAAAAACGTTTGTGCCCCACACTCAAAAAGCTCTTCAACTGTCCTGAACTAGCATAAACTATGTAGTAACCATCATTGTGAAGGACACATCCATTGCCAACCACCACTGCGTTGTTCATGCTTGACGTAAATGAAAGTTTATCATGTCCGACCAACAGATAACAAAACTTCCTCCAAGGTAATGTTGCCATCCAATAGGACTATCGTTAATCCCAGACAGATGAAGGCGTCATTCCTCCCAAAAAGAGCAAATTACACCATAAACACTGAGTAAACTATTCAGTAGCAGTTCTCTGTCAATTCAATACCCCCCATTTTCCAAATACTCCGTCTCCACTCCGTTCCATCTCCGTTGCAATTTAGCTCTGACTAACAGACTAAACCCTTACCCACAGCTTTGTCTCCAGAGCCCAGAGCAGCTAGAGACCTGAGTTCACAAGATTACGGCAGCACTATAAACTAACATGATAACAGCCATGTATAAAGTGAGATTAAAATGTAACCAACATATCACTTTGCTGTTCATAAATTATCCATAGGAAGTTTGTACCCCCTGACAAGTGATTATTAGGATATGACTAAAGTCATCCTACCGTCGATGGTCTGCATAGAACTGCACTGCATTGTGCTAAACAGCAGAAGAACAGACATGTGCTCTGCACAAATGAAAGCACCTTCTCACATTAACATATACAATCACTTCCTCTTGTCTTGTGTCTTTGTTGCTGCACTTCATTCACTTCGCTTCTCAAAGAGACAAGGAAGGATGAGGATGAGGGGAGGAAGAGAGACATCCTGCTCCTGTATTCTGCTCTTTTCTAAACCCATTGTTTTATTCCTGATAATGAATCGGAGGATGATGGAGACACCGCCAGGGAAAGGCAAGAGAGCCAGATCTGTTCACTGATTGGCTGAAGGGAGAGGGAGGTTTCCGACCCAGCTCACCACCATGAACCAAGCTTTGACGCTGCTGGATCCAAATATTTCATTGACTAATACACCCATAGTGACATAGTGAGTGGCAAGAAATCAGTAATGAAATGAATGAATGTTATTACTATAGAAGTTCATTTATAATGACTTTTGTTTGTTTTTTTGGTTTCCTTGCACTGCAGCAGCTGGAACTGAGCAGGACTCAGCATGCAGGTATTGCATATGTGTTTTATATTTACATACATTCTTTGAATTGCCATTTCCTTAATCGTCCTGTTGTGATCCATATGCGTTTCTATTTTCCATCAACTCACCATTAACACCTTACACTTAGTTTATGTTTCTTAAGGTGGTGGAGAGTTGATTTCTCTGCCACCAATCACATCAGTCAATTTTCATTAATAAGACAAACTTGTTGCTTACTGTATGGAGACATCCAGCAGTTAGGAATCATTTCCTTGGTGTTGTGTTTGTGTCCAGCTGATGAATGTACGTCTAAAATTCACTCTCTTTTATCTCTCTCTACCAACTCCTGAGGGAAATATCTTTAGCTGCTAAATGCTCCACTATGTTCACAGCTGGTCTCTAACTGTCTGTACGCTGTTTGCTGCCGAGCAGGTAGTACAGCGGCTTCTCTGAAAACATCTGCCCGCTGCAGCCCAAAAACAAAAGCAGCAAAAGTGAAATAAAACAGTACAGTCATGTCACGAGACCGACACTGAAACAAAGACATGAAACTCACTAACTCCATGAAGCTGTAGGTTCATTGTTTGTTTTTTCACCCATTATTACTTCAAATGGCTAAAATCTCAATGCAGCTCTGACACTGTGTGAGATACACGTGTCGAAACCGAAACCGCGACACTCTAAGACACGAACCTGTGTCACCAATGAAATGGCAGAACCGCGACACACCCATTCCAAAGCTCCGTGGCTGTTTTCTTTTCCGTCGGACACGTTCCGCCAGTCACTCACACACACATCACACAGCCAGATCGCTCTGCACACAGCTAAAGAACTTGATTAGTTTCAACAAGTCGGTCGGGTTTTACCATTATGCCCATTTATCACCAATAAACACAGAAGAGGAGGGTAAGTGACTGAGCTCAGGCTGTGTGTGTGTGTGTGTGTGTGTATGTGTGTGTGTGTGTGTGTGTGTGTGTGTGTGTGTGTGTGTGTGTGTGTGTGTGTGTGTGTGTGTGTGTGTGTGTGTGTGTGTGTGTGTGAGGGGGGGCGTGCTTCCAAAAAAAAAAGTAGGGACCGGACCTGCCGTGCCATGTAAAGAAACAACACAACAACAAAAAACTGACAGCGAGTGTGTGTCACGACTTCCTGTATCTGGCCCTTCAAATTAAAAGCCCTATAGCCTTTCATATACAGTTAAGTCATATTGATTTTGACTTAATTTTGACAAAACACGACTCCAAATGTTTTTCTTTTCCTGCGACCAATCGACCAATGAGATTTTGGTCGGCTAAATTGCATTGTATTATAATTGCTTAACTATTGTAAAGCCCATTGAGTTTGCCCTGTGCATGAAATGCGCTTTATAAATAAAATTGAATTGAATAATGTTTTTTTTGGTCGACTATTTGGGGGCAGCACTAGTTATAATTGTTAATGTTAAATATTGTTGTTACAATAAATAATCCAGTTTTTGCTATCAAAATCTCTTCTTTTTTTAACCTTAATAAAATTCTAATTGAATCGAATCGTGTATCGAACCGTGGGTCAGAAATCGAGATACGAATTGAATCGTGACTTTGGTGTATCGTTACAGGCCTATAAGAAAGACACTCTGCTACTAAGCAGAAGAGAAAAAAAAAATATATATATATACTGTATATATATATATATATATATATATATATATATATATATATATATATATATATATATATATATATATATATATATATATATAATATCTCTAAACCATTCATGAACACCATGTTTTTCCATAATGAATACAACAGAAGAAGCTGGGTCCGCGATCAGCTGATTATCTGTCAGGTTTATTGGATGGGATTCTAAAAAGCAGCAGGAGCCGAGGAGTCTGAACAAAAGACTGAGATCATTGGTTTTTCATGTTTCAAGCTGAAGATCACATTCACATTACAGCTCCTGTACCCACCAAGAAGACCGCTTGAACCAAACTGCCAGGACTTGACCGCAACATGCACCAGGATGAATGGACCAGGCTAACTGTGTGTTTGTGTGTGTGAGTGTGTGTGTGTGTGTAACAGAGTGTGTGTCAAGTGCATGTTAGGGCTGATTTTGCTTCATGATCCCTCATCCCACAGCCGAAAGCATCAGCAGCCATCATCCAACACAGACACACACACACACACAGACACACAGAGACAGCAAGCAGCAAGCTAGCGCTTAAAGCAAAACTGGGCTTCCATGGCCATCCATTATCACTGACAAGCTAAATGTACCATGGTACACCATATGGTACAGACAGAGAGAGAGGGAGAGAGAGAGAGAAAGAGAGAGAGAGAGAGAGAGAGAGAGAGAGAGAGAGAGAGAGAGAGAGAGACCAAAACCAGAAAGATTGGCTGAGTAAGAGAACGAAGAGCAGCTAAAAGAACGAGGGAATAGGGAACAAGAAAAAGAGATAGAAAGGACGGAGGATGAAACATATTACAACTGAGGTATTTTACTAAGCTCCAAACCAGTGGAAGATATGTACTTAACAAATGTTTGTGTTTTCAGTCTGTACTGAGATGCAGGTTTCTAATTTGCTGAGGTCAGAAGTGTCACTGATTTGTCTCCTTTCATGTTCTCTCTCCGTCTAAGCATCTAAATCTATGACTGCAGTTCAGGCCGTTGGCTCAGACATGCTGAGGTGATCGCTGCAGCCCACCTCCACATGACATCTGACTCGCCACAGCTCTATATTCCACTTCCTGATTTTTCTCATTTCACTTTTTAAATGCACATTCCTGTCTGTCCAAATACTGTCTCACTTTGATCTTTTACACGTTTACCTGGAAACCACAGTTCAATCAGTGTCTTATGATCAGAATTAATTAAGGATATTAAAGGTATAGTAGCATTTTTTTTAAAGTGGGGTTGTATGATCTACAAATAGCCCCCAAGTACTTTAATTGCAGTAGCAGACTCTCTGCACTCCTCCCGTTAGCAACGCCAGCCCATAGCCCTGCCCAGAGATTTACAACATACATTGTTGTGAACAGACCCAAAGAAACGGCCTATTTTCACGGCCTAAAAGAGGTTTTACCTGAAAAAAAAATACACAGTTTCATTGTTCGCTATAATATAATAATAATAATAATAATAATAATAATAATAATAATAATAAAAAATTTTTCCAGCCCTCCAAAGTGCAGGAAAAACGCAGTTTTTATTTGGACCTAACCAACTCACGTATCCCTCCGCCCAGGGTTAGCGCCCGCCGATCAGCAGTTGGTTAGGTCCAAGTAAAAACTAAGTTTTTCCTGCACTTTGAGGGGCTGGAAAAAAATATGTTATAGCGAACAATGGAACTGTGTTTTGGAGAACTGGATCGGCTTTGGTTCTAAATGTACAAGTCTTGTTCATGTTAATGATGGAAACACTGCATTATAAAGAAGGTGAAAAATACATACATACATATACAATATATAATATAATTCTCTATAGACCTAGAAGCTGTTAAAATCATATAGACATGATTTTTGTTTCAATGAACTGCAGCTGCACTTCTCTGATTTTTTCTATATTTTTTATTTGTTATAACATAATTTCTACTTGTTGAAAAAGTGAATGAAATCTCAGTTACAGTAATGCTTCTCAGCCATTTCCCATCACTGAGGCTACACTTTGCATGTCTTTCTGAGCAGACAGCAGACACCACAACTTTGGACAAGGCTTCATGGGTGCAAATTCTCCAGCTGATCAGAGAACAGACCTGTACCTGTCGCTGTCTTTAAACGTGGCAGCTGGGACAGAAAAGCAGACAAAATATCTCCATGAAAACAGAGATCCACTTACAATCTGCAGAAAAAAAATAATATTTCACTTATTTCTAAAAGAAAAAAAATGCTAGTCTGTAAACACACACTCACACACGCACACTGTTGGTGAGGCTGTTACCTAAAAGCTTGCCACAGGAAACATCTGTTCAGACAAAACAGACACATTCAGTTTAGACAAAACCACAAAGAGAGCACCTCTACACACACACACACACACACACACACACACTAGCTGTGATACACTTACATGCATCACACTGAAACATGCATCAGACATATTTATATAATCCTTATGCAACACTGACTGTGCCTGTTTTAAGTTTCAAACCAGTTTAGAAATGAAAAGTTATGAAGGTGACAGTCCCACAGTGGAGCAGTGTTGCACTGTGCCTTTACTTAGTCAGGTCAGTTACAGAGCAGACTCTCCTAAAGGTGGCAGGGCGACTCCGTCTTGTTGCTCCGAAGCACAATGGGAAGACTGAGCAGACGTTTTCACCGTCTTCACGGACACAAGGTAAATAAAGTGGAAAAGACTCAGAGATGGGAAAGGAAGCAGTGACAGAAACATAATGTAAAGGGAATGTAGAATTAAAAAAGGGAGGAAAAAGAGAAAGAAGGGAGGAAGCAGAGACAAGGGGGTGGGGGTGGGATGAAGAGAAGAAGGAAGACAAGGCAAAAAGACAGAAATGTAGGAAAGACTAATGTGGGAAGGAAAAAGAACAAAGAACATAAATGTGGACAAATGAAGGAAACTGTTTAGAGACAGAAGAGAGCGGGACAGAAGGAGAGAAGAAGTGAAGGGATGGCAGAAAGGGAAAGGGAGAAAGGGAAGAAAATGGAGGGTAAACAAAGGAGTGAAGCAGTGAAGAGAGGAAGAACGAGGGAAGACAGAGGAAGGTGAGTGATGCAAAGATGAACAAAGATGGAGGGAAAGAAAAGAGAGAAAGGAGGAGAGGGCGAGTGAGTGAGACTCATTGACCAATGAAAGACTGGAAGAGAGAGAAATGTCCAGAACAACTGACTCATCTAAAAGAAGAGAAAAGAGAAAAGAAAACAGCAGCCAGACCAGGACACCTCATGTTTTCACTTCTCAACACACAAACTCCAATTTCATCCAAACAGATGACTGATTTGTTTAAACATTTTCACTTTTTATTCCCATTTTGATCCCTTGGTTTCCAGGATGCACATGCGCACACATGTGCGTGCGCACACACACACACACACACACACACACACACACACACACACACACACACACACACACACACACACACACACACACACACACACACACACACACAGCCAGTTTCACAACAAAGACAGAGACTGTGCCATGCTGCTGCAGAGGGGGCAGTGCCACGTTGGCAAAGCCCAGGGGGCAGCTACTATCTCGTGCCAACACTTCACACAGATACACACACACACACACACACACACACACACACACACACACACACACACACACACACACGCACATGCAGAACACACACACAACATTATTCAGTATTCAGTAACAGTATTCCAGCATCGTTGCAGTCGACTCCTCCGTCTGCTTTGTGCCGCTTTATGTTCCACGCTTCATGTTTTCTACTGAAACTATGTGAAAATGTTTAGATTTAACTCATGCATCAGCTCCTACAAACCCGCACACACACGGCTTTGTGTGTTCATACACGTTTTTCGGTTTGTCTGTTATTTAGCGGGGGGGCATATATAACTCTAAAGTCTTTGAATATCAATAGTGTGCCACCACAGGCAAAAACACAGTTTTTTCATGCACTGATCAATTTTGAGATTTTGGGCTAGTTTTCTTCCTTAACATGAATTCTTTCAGAAAAGTCGGGGGGAAAAAAGGTAGAAAATCCACATTAAGGTGGCTATTTTACTTCATTTTGTCCCTGTCGAGTGTCGACAGAAGATTTCTCCTAAATTCACCAAAAGTTAACATGCTACTGTGACATAATGTGCTGTGCCTGTTGTCTGACCCATGTCATGTCAGGTATCATTGTAAAGCTCTTTCTCCTGAACAATTATGTTGGCTCCAAAAATTGTAATTTCCTCCGTATCCACAACCAATCGTAAAAGTAAGTAATTCACAGACCTGATTTATACATTTTATTCCTAAAAACAGGGCGAAATTTGATTTTTTTTTTAGGGCTGGTGACAGTATTTTCTCATTTACAGAGTGATAAAAAGAGATATCCAAAATCCCCTCTGTAAAAACTAAAGACTCTCATATGTCAACAAAATAAAACAAGAATTTTGAAAGTAGCTTTATCCATTGTTCAGATTTTGGTTCTGGAAATGTATGCAAATTAGCGCATATTTCATAAGATATTGCCTCATTTACATATTTAAACATAAAATTGGACAAAACTTGTAATACAAAAAATATCTGTCTTAATGTCAGTGATAAACTTGGGAAGTTTCATGGTGATATCTGTTAGTTAAAATTTGTACCCTATTCACCTGTAGTGTCTCCCCTTGATGATTTAATTGATAGGACATTTTCAGGGTGTGTCTCTGTTTTACAGTGGCCACCAGGTCACTGCTTTGCCTTCACACTTAAGATCCACATAGTGAAACAAAATCCTGTACAGTATTAGTATTGAAATATGATTTAGAATTCATTAAAAAAAGCATCTTAGCAGTGTTACTCAGTGTGTTCACAATTTATAGAGAATTTTTCACGATCCTCAGATACTTATGGCTGATTTACGCCATGTTTTAGTTCCAGTGCGCCACAGTAAAATACTGAAAAATAATAAAATATTTAAAAAAAGAAAAGAAAAGAAAATGTGTTCAAATCCATGGGCACTATTTTACCTATTTATAAGATCTAATTTTCATTTTGTATTAATTAATTTATTTTTGATTTCTACAACTACAGTGAACACTGTTGACTGGCAACGCAGCAACAGATCTGTCCTTACCCAAGTGGCTAAATGAGAGCAAAAAAAAACACGACTAACTTTTGCTGCACTATGATTTTTATCATCACATTATTCCACATCGTAGAATAATATGAATTCATTAACTCTCAGCAAACATTTGGCTACAAAATGGCTAACTCACTTTAATGGACTACATAGTAATTTAGTGACACAGGCCAAAGAGTTGGGGAGAAAGGTGTGCTAGACCTTTGTTGTCATGGTTACAATATAACATCCAAGCTGTGTGTCAATTGAGGGGATGCACCTGCGGAGGACACGGTCTACAAAGACATAGACTGAGTGGACCAGAACAGACCACTAGACAGGGACATGGATAGAAACTATCAGTAAAACTGGTTTATCTCTGTGCAGTAAGCAGATTGAATGGCATTGCAAATCAAGGCTGAAATGTTCATACCTGTAAACCCACACATATCAACAGCAGACCTATTGCAAGCACCTCAGAAGAAAATAACAACATGCACAGTGAAGATCAAAGATGAATGATATAAAACAGGACTTCATATTGCCACACAACCATGTCTTAGAACCATTGAATGAATCTTCACCTCATATTTGACCTAAGTGACCTGACCTTTAGGAGGTTTTATGACCCTGATGGACACAACGACCAACAAGACAAAGAAAAGTGTCAGATTGAACTGACATCATGAATCCTGTTGTCACAGTAGCTGAGGACAACTAACTGTACAAGTTGCTGCAGAGTGAGCAGCAGCACTAGCGTGTGCCACTGCCAAACCACAGATACTGTAGTGCTATCTGTCAGTTTCATCACACACCACATATAATCATATGCATACACAAATTAACTGACTTTTACATACAGCAGGAGCAGGGTACAGAGGCTGAACTGGAAAACTTTCTCCTCTTGTTTTAATTCCTGACACTACAGACTGATCCATATCCTCATCCAGGAAGGAAGACCACACCAACAACACTAGAGATACAATTCACAGTAGTTGCGTTTCCATCCACCGTTTTTTATTCGCATTTTCAAAAATTGCGAATAAATACTTGGATGGAAACGCTGGAAATTCTAAAAAAGGCAGTAAATGCGCATAAAAGTTTTTACGCTTTGGGGGGGTGGATTTGTCAGCGTATCGATAAAAGGAAAATGCAACTTTTTGTTATGGAAACAGGTTATGCGAATTGAGCCGGAGTTTGTGGGTGAAGTGCTGCTGGACTTCACCCAGCGACGTTCAAACAAATGGAGAACGACGCGGTGTCGACGCGGTGTCCCAGCTCTCCTCTCTGCACCGCAACACGAACACACTCCGTAACCCGTAATCTTTTGTTTATGATGGTTAAGACTACACAAACACACACGCCGTAACATCGTATATGTTATGTAACGTTATCCACCGCTCCATTTATTGATTTTTCTCCGGCTTCGTTGTAAACAGATGCACATGGAGGAGAGGAGCATAACCAAAACAGCGGAAAAGCGAGCAGACTTGCACAGTTCCCTACTGTCTTTCTGTGTAAATATCTCATGTTACAACATGAAAACCTGACGCTTATATTCAAGTGCAGCCTATAAATGTATTTTCTTTTAAATTTAGCTGGTGCGGATTATATACAGGTGCGTCTAGTCCGGAAAGTAGTAAATTGTCCGTGATGTTGAGTGTCAGCTGAGTGTCAGCTGTCAGCTGAGTGTCAACTGTTGTCATGGATACATTCACACTCATTTATGACGTAATCTCACGGGGCACTCCTCCTCTCCCAATAATCGCAAAACAATAACGAATGGAAACGGGCATAAATTCGCATTTGCTTTTTGCGCATTTTCACAAAATCCGCTCTTAAATTCGATACATTTGGATGGAAACCCAGTTAGTGTTAGCTATGGAGAGAGGATTACAATTCACTAATTGATTGAAAAGAAAAAGAAAAAAAGAAAAAAAAAAATATATATATACACACACACACCACTTACTTTGGACTTGTGAGGACTGATGTAGCTACATGCCGTGGTTAGCTAGCTCTGTAGAAGGCCCATGCCCCCACACTTCATCTAAACTGCACCACGTGTGATTGGTTGGCTGTTTCTGCAGCCAATGAGAGCTAGTTGTCAATGAGCAAAACACCAGACCTTCAGTGTGTGAATGACTTAACAAGTGTAGCATGTAGGACGAGGACATGGCAAATAAAAAAACCTCAAAAAAAAAAGACACACACACTTTCTGCTGGCTGCACCTGCCATCGATGAGGGAGGGCTCTGTGTGTGTGTGTGTGTGTGTGTGTGTGTGTGTGTGTGTGTGTGTGTGTGTGTGTGTGTGTGTGTGTGTGTGTGTGTGTGTGTGTGTGTGTAGCCTGAGAAACATAACTCGGGGCAAAAACACCTCACCATGTTGTGTTTGTTATGATTCAGCAGTAATAGATTACTTTACTAGAGTAACGGTACTCTTGCTGTTTTCCCTTACACCTCTGCTCTCTCTTCTTTCATTCATAATTGACTCTTCCCCCAAATCCTTTCTTTCTTTACCTTTCCCTCTTCCCATCTCTCTCTTCAAGCCATTCTGGAACTTTCTGCATCAATACTTTATTTCTTTCTCCATACCTCCCCTGCTCTCTCTCTCTTCCTCTGTTTATCTGTCTCTCTCCCTCTCTCTCTCATTGCCTGTCTTCCTTTCATCTCTTTTGCCATCTGCCTTCCTCCATCTCAATTTTCCCCCCTCTCACTCTTTCTCTCTAACTCTCTTCTTGTCTCTCTCTCTCTCTCTCCCTCTATGGCTCCCGCCCCTCCCTCTCGTATCCCTAAAAACTTGGCAGTGATCCCCGTCATGTTTTTTTTTTTTTTTTTTTTTCCCACTCCTCGTTTGGGGGATTGCGAATGAATGCGATCCAATCTAGACCTCAGCTAAGAGACATGAATTTTCATTAATTACAACCTTGTCAGCAAAAGCATTATGGGAGCTGAATATGAAAATGCTAATGAGGGGATCTCATTTGCATATCTTTCTTTGTTGGAATGTCATTAATTATTACGTTTTATGATGATGAATGCAGCTGTCGATGGCTGGCGCTCCATGCCTAATTAGCTATCAGAAAATCCTCCGATCAAAAAAATGGACAGGGATCCCAAACTTTTTCATTTTACACCTCTCTTTTTGCTACTTTACTGGTCATTTAACTATTTTTTTTCTATATTACTTATCAGTTCTATAATACTCTTCCTGGCATTCAGACTATGCCCGTTTTATCCCCCCTTCAAGCTCATATGTTTCACCATCAAGTTCATTTTCCCTAGAATGCCTTATCCCAGTTTCTTCCTCACTTTTGTTGTAATCATTTTGGCAGGATGTGAAGACCTGACAAAAGATTTCAGTGGTTTCTCAGTCAGCCCTGGTCCATACTAGCCCACCTGGATTACTTCATAGTGATTTTTGACATCACATTCAGTTGAGCCACTTAGTCCTTTACTTCCTCTCCATCCTTGGTCTTGGTTTGACCTTTAGCTCCAGTCCTTGTTTCGTAGCTTCTTTAGCTATAAACCTCACTTTTTTTTTTTTAGCACAGTTCCTGTATCTTTCAATTCTGTGGCTCTAACTTGTCTTTATCTCTTTAGCCTGTATTCCCAGCTCAGAGCCTACTAAAAAGTCTCACACCAAACCTCTATTCAGTGTTAGCTAGCTAACAAATTAGCAGGATAGCAATGACTTTCTTGCCTAACGTCTAGAGTAATAATGTAAAATTGCATTTATCTTATCAAATGTGACTGTAAAAAGCAGCTGTTAGTCCAATGAGAAAACCAATAGAATTGATTGTTGATTAAAAAATCAGATTCTGAACAGATATGAACCACATCAGTTCAGTTTGTTGAGACGATCAGCTGGCCATGTGTTTCTGACTTACAGGACATTACCTGAATGTCCATGTCCCCCCTCACCTCTCTCTTTTTGTTGTCCCTTCTTCATCCTTCTTTCTCTATTGTCCAAAGAGAGTAACAATGAAGACTCAACAAATCCCCCCCCTCCAAAAAAGCCACTAACGAACACCCCCCCTCACTTGGCTTAATGAATGCCAGACTTAATTAGAGCACCATGATGTCAGAGGCATTAATTATCAGTTGGCTTCATTTCAGAAAACACACACTGTCTCTCTTTCTGTCTCTCCCTGTTTGCCTCTCTCTCGTAGTTTTTCACTGCATCTGCATCTTTTCTCTCAGTTTGCTTCTAGAGTTATCTGTTCTATGTTAATTAAGATTTCTGTCCATTGTGTTCAGCTCAGACCTTTTCTTTTACTACAAGAGACTCATGCTTCTGATTTGGTGCTGGTGCACGGCACAAAACACAGTGGACTGGTGTTTATACTGCGATGCACTGAGGTTACTAGCTCCATGGGTTGGTATCATAGTGACTAGTTGCCATGCATGCTGGGAAGACAGGCCCCCACAGAAGAGGGGGCCGTGATGCTAATTCGTTAGCATACTGTTCCACTCCCTGCTTGTTCGGAGCAGGTCAGTTGCTTAATAAAATGTTTTTCTGTTGTGCTGTAACAAGCATGAAGTATACCAAGTATACCTGACTGACATGACTCTTGAAACCTGTAGTCCAACAGTTTGGAGTTAGTCTATAGGTGGGATTTCTGTTACCATGGTGAGTGTCTTTGCAGCCGTCTGACGGCAGCTGTTCCATCTGCAGCCGCTACCAAGAGCAATGATGTCACTGTGACACCATCATGCCGGTGAGATCCAAAATAACCAGACACCTCTGTTTACGTGCGTATATTAAATTTTGCTTAAAGGAATAGTTCACTCAAAATTGAAATTTCACTCATTATCTCCTCCCCCTCATGTGGACTAAGAGCTGGGAGAAGTTTCAGAGTCCTCCGTGGCTTCTCTGAGTTACAGGGGGTCTCGGCGTAGCAGTGCATGTCAATATAACGGTTGCAAATGGATACCAACTGTCTTCGTAACAAAAAGACACACCAAAAAACATCCAAATACCTCCATGCTGCTCGTATGTAATGTCCGTACGGAAGCTCTTCTTCCTGGTCCGTCAAAATCTCATGAGATTTGCACCAAGGAAGAGGAGCTTCCGCTACAAACAAGCTTGAAATATAGACTAATTAAATTTTTTCGGGACAATTTCGCATTTTGGGGCTTCAATACAAGACGGACATTACATACGAGCAGCATGGAGGTATTTGGATGTTTTTTGGTGTGTCTTTTTGTTACGAAGACAGTTGGTATCTATTTGCAACCGTTATATGGACATGCACTGCTACGCCGAGACCCCCTGTAACTCAGAGAAGCCACGGAGGACTCTGAAACTTCTCCCAGCCCTTAGTCCACATGAGGGTGAGTAGATAATGAGTGCAATTTGAATTTTGGGTGAACTATTCTTTTAACTTTGTTTTGTAAGTCGACAGACATGTTGAACACACTGAAAAACACAGTCCCATGAAGTATCATACTGTAGATCAATTCAAACTTCTTCATCCTATGGGGAAAGGAACACGTGTGTTTGGCCATGGTTGTCACAGCCTTTAACATTTCCACCTATAATAGCCTACATCATAATGTATTCTTTACACTACAGGTGCAACTATATCTACAGCATGTCTTGAGCCGAAAATACCAAAGTGTGCTTGCCTTGACTTTAGCACTAAGATTTCAAGCTAAGGTGGAAAGCAGCTGCAGGCCGGTCTGCAACCCCCCCTCACTAAAACAGCATAAAAGCAACCAGAGGATTGCAGCAATCGCCACTGATCAATAAATTTAAAGGATAAGGTGTGTCGTTATGCTCACACTGCACCTGTAAAATCATTGGTTGCCTGTTGACACTGAGACCTCTGCTCCACACTGAAAACCACAGAAACTGCTGAAGAATCGGATTGGAAGCAGAATCAATAATGGCTTGGTATCAATAATAATCTTAAAGGGATAGTTAAACACTTTGGCAATTTGCCCATTGCTATAAATCCATATAGTCTTAGGAGTAGGTTCATTACCTTTAATTGTCAGTGTAAGCTGTTTTCCGATCGGCGGGGCAGAGACACGAGCTGCTCAGAGCTACGCTACGGAGGCTCATGGTATTTCTGGCTTTCCCTGAATCAAATTCATCAAATACACAATCCAACAACTCCAAAAAGCTCTTTAAATTAAAGCAGAAGTAAGTGATCCGGTGGTTTTGTCTAACTTCCTGTCAGCAGATGGAGTTAGCAGTCCCCGCCCTCGTCCCTACGTCACCACATTCACGCGCATCCCTTGGCTGCACACACAGAGAGGACCGCCCCTTTATGCCGTTCTCTCTCCTCATTGGATAAAGGTTGTAGGATACAAGGAAAGTTTTCTCCTCGGCTTACAGCAGAGCAGAGTGACTGACAGACCCGTGTTTCACAATGGCCACTAGGAGTCAGCAGAACAAACTAAAAACAAAACCTATATTATATTACATGTATAATGTTTTTTATGATGAACGTGTTTGTGAATGCTCCGCTATATCCAGGCACAACCGGTGTCTATCTGCTGTTTGGTACTGAGCTACAGTATCAGAGACTGAATGCTAACAACTAAACCAGTCAAGGTTCTGCAGAAACAACCCTGTGAACTAAAGGCTAATGGCTAAAAACACAAGACTATCCCAGGATTGCTGATAATTCACCACTGTGAGTAGCACTCTTCACAATACAGCCATCTAACTGAACTACTGTATTCTAAAAAGCATGTACAAGTGTAACACACTGGAAGATACCTCACTGAGTGCAAACCATGACTTTTAACCCTCTTTCCTAGAAGTTGGCACCTACTACTATTACTTCGATTAATATATTTTTTCTGTATGTTCACATACTCCCTGCTGCAGCTTAGTTTGCCACTCTTATTGTTCTATCCCCTTGGTGGAACGGGCACCTGACAATGACAGTAGGAAAATAATAAGAAGGTCCAACAGTTCTTTTGTTTGTCTGCAAATCTTCTCCCAACATGTTTAATCTCATTTTTTTTCTTTGAATTGATGTGCCAATGTTTGCCCCCGGCCAAAATGAAAAACATAAACATTTCTATTTGTTCTTTTTTAATTGCAAATATTGAAAATTGTCACAGGAAGGGGGCAGGATAAATATGGAGCCAACGGAACTGTTGTTATCCCCACCACAATAATTGGCATGCAGGACTACACTACGGGGACAAAAGTTTGTAGACAGGCAACGTCCTTCCAAAACAATGGCTGTTTGTCTGCTCTTATGGGATGGCTTGTCTACGAGACCATACGTGAGCTGGGCTGCTCATGTTGCTAAGGCCCAGCTCTCAGTCTGTGCTCCATTTCATCCCAAATGCTCTGAGGGTCACACGGGGTTAACAGGGCCACTGTCATGTTCAAACAGGAAAAGACCTTCCTGTAATTGTTGCAACAGTTTGAAACACAACATTGTCTAAGATACTGTGGCAGTGCTGTACTGTAGTATAAAGAGAAAGAAAAAAAAAGAAGCATGAAAAACAGTGGCAGACAAACACATCATTTATGAAAACAAGGCTGGAACAGAAACGGGGGATTTTTCTTTAAGGCTCTCACTGCAAATGTAGATCCTGTCTCTCGCTCGCAGATGATAAAATACAGTTCATCTTTGGCCTCTGGGAGCCACAGTTAGAAGTGAAGAGCTCTCTCTTTCCCTCTCTCACTCTCTCAATAAACATACTGTTTCATGCTGCACATCTCTATCTCTCTCTCTCACCTCTTACATACAAACAAGCTCTCTCTCTCTCTCTCTCTCTCTCTGCCACACAAATACACATACACACCGTAGCATGGCTGGCCAGATGGGACTCTTCCACATGACCAAGCCGATCAATCAACACTGAAGGGCCCAGGTGCTACTACGCACCATTTCACAGTCTGTCACACACACACACACACACACACAAATTGTACACACACACACACACACACACACACACACACACACACACACACACACACACACACATAGCAGCAGAGACATGAAGAGATAGAAAGATAAAGGACACGCACACACACCGTGCACACACACACACACACACACACAGAAGGGAAAACACACAGTGTAACATGAATGACCCGAGCTTGGTCTCAAGAGACCTCATCTGGATGGATGACAGCAGATGGAGAGATAGATAGATAGATAGATAGATAGATAGATAGATAGATAGATAGATAGATAGATAGATAGATAGATAGATAGATAGATAGATAGATAGATAGATAGATAGATAGATCAAAATCTCAAAATCTTACCAAGAATATTTGTCTTATTTCTAGTGGTGTGAAAATGATCTAAAAACAAGTTAATTTTTAGGTGATGAGTCTTATTTTAAGTGGAAAGAGATCAGTTTTGACTAGAAATGAGACATTTTGACAAGAAATACGACAAATATTCTTGGAAAGATGTTGAGTTTTTGCAGTGCACTACTTTACTGCATGTCTAGATTTGTTGTTGATCAGCAGTTAGTTGTTATCACACAGGTAAACCCAGGTCGCCATGACAGTCTGATCCAGTGATGGAGGTTATCATTCAACACATTTCAAAGCAGCTTTGGCTCTGGTGGTTTTACATGCAGCATTTCTCAGTAAAACCAACACCTCTGCAACTCTTAAATCCCCAAACACAAGGGTCATGTGGCTAATTTTCTCCCAGATAATCTCAATATATATTTGAAGAAATACAGAAGCTTCAAAATTACCTTTTCCAAGAAGTGGTAATTACCTCTGACAGCTATTAAAGGAATCTAGAAACGATCAAGATACTCTATAGTGAAGTGCTCCCTGAGCCACTCCTCACAGAGTGTTCCTTTTCCATTCCCACCCTCCACCCTCTCGCCTTGACGACACCTATTCATATTATGGGAGATAATTACCCAGACAATTTACATGTGATACAGAGCCCCTTCAAAACAATAATATACTAAATGCTCAACAGTGGTTTACATTGTATGTCTGCGTTAATACAATGAAATCATTGCAGCACTAATCAGTGCATGACATCCATTCACAATGCTGTGAGAATAAGAGCGTGGCTGCTCAGTTTGAGTCAGTGGAGACAAAGGAAACGACATCAGTGAGGGCAGAGGAGGAAATGGAGGATGTTAGAAGAAATTAACCTACTTAACGTGCTTCATTTATTCATTCTCATGTTTTATTTTATTGTCAGCATCGAGCAGGGTTATTTCATTCTTACATTTTTGGCTGCTGTGGTTCTGATGAATTCTATTCTAAAAATCACATTATAACCTAATTAAAACCGATCTTATTTAAATCAACTTTTCTGACACAAGGGGTTTTACCAAAGTTTCTCCCCAACCTTTGACAACACGATGAACACAATCTAACCTCAGAGGTCCATGTGCTGCTTTCTAAGAAGTTTCACTAGAACTGACGCAGGTGAGATCATGTGACCTAAAGCTATACTGTAACTACATGTACAATATTTGTCTTATTTCTAGTTAAAATGTCGTTTCTAGTCAAAACAAATCTAATTATACTAAAAAATAAGACTCCTCACATTAAAAAGCAGCTTGTTTTTAGACAGTTTTCACTTTTTTCAATCATATTTTCACTTGAAATAAGTAGAAAAATCTGCCAGTGGAGCAAGTTTTTCTTTCTTATTACAAGCACAAAAAACCTGCTTTCATTGGCAGATTTTTCTACTTATTTCAACTGAAAATTTGCTTGCTTGCGCTGTAAACATACAGAATGTTTCTTCATAATGGTATAGGATTTCAATATATTTAAATATATTATAATGAGGTGCAACTTAAAAATCCTGTCTCCATGTTTTCCCTCCTCTCCTCTCCCCCTCTTAAACATTCTGTGCACAGAGATCCAGACCCAGCAGGGAGAGACTGGGGGACGACCTTGGCACCACACCTCGCTGAGGTGAGGGGCTCCTGGGTAGAAGACAGGGGGGCCGGAGACGGGATGAGTGGTGATGAAGTGGATGATACAGAGGTAAAGAGAAAAATGTTTTTTTTTTTTTTTAAAGAGGGCAGAGGACAGGAAAAGGAGAAATGAGGCAAGAGGAGGAGAAATAAAGGATGAAGGGGAATGACAAGAGAAAGAGAGAGGAATGGAAGTGACATACGAGACAGAGAGAAAAGAGAGAAGCCAGAAAAGAGAATTCAAAGAAAAACACGTAACCAAAATTGAATCAAATCTGAAGAGAGAGAGAGAGAGAGAGAGAGACAGACAGAAGAAGGGATGGAGGGAGAGAGAGAGAGATGTATTTCTATATAAAGTGTCCAGATGTGACCTCCTCAGAGGGGGTCCAGCCTCGTGGCTCAACACTCATTAATAAGGTCACACAGAGGTGAGACAGACGGCTGACTCACTGCATTTCAACAAAAACAACAAGAGGAGGAGGAGGAGGAGGGGGGAGCCATCATCAGCTTTATATTACCTTCTCTTTCTACGCCCTCTGCTTCTTTAATACTATGGATTTATAATAACACACCTCAGATCATATCAGTATAACCTTTGAGCAAACTTCTCTCTGCAGAACAACACACTCCTGCTCTGTCGCACTAAACATGATTCAAAAAGATTTTTGATGATCTCTAACTCTTGCTTTTCCAGCATGACATGATCATATATGATGACCACAATAGTGTCCTATTGTTATATCTTCACCCTCCAAACACTAACTCCCAGAGGCCTAAACCAGGAGTATGATATCAAGCATTTTCTTTAGTCCCCTAAAAACAGGTTTTTAATACTTGCTCTGTAACTTTAATGATTTATCAATATTTGTTTTGTAACTTTAATGATTTTTTATATATGTGATGTTGGTTGTTTATGCATTTGTATCCATTTTGGATCATATACACGTTGTTTCTTTTCTCTCATGTTTATGAAATATTTGACTACTATTTGACTACTATTATGAAATATTTGACTACAAATGGGTTCCCACTGATTATATCTGTGTGTTTTTCTGGGCCCAATTGTTGAATGATAGTGTTTGATGTTTTCTATATTTAAAAGATTACCTATATATAAAAACTGTTAAACTTTTCCACTGTTTAACACAGTGCGATAACTGTAAGCTGAAGGATGTGCTCCTTACCTTCAGGCTCGCCCCTCCTCACCTATAATTGGACCTCACACCTATACACCTGTGACCCTATATATGGATGTGTTCTGTTGGCACCTGAAGAAGACCACACGGTCGAAAACGTTTGTGCAAGTGCAAATAAAATCACTGTGACCTCCTTAAAGACTGTGCGGGCAACCCTCTCTTTTTCTACCATACTTTTTATTGCCCTGCACCTCAATACATCATGATGTGCGTATAAAAAACCTCCCTTTTCCATGATCATATATGATACCATTTTTTTTGTGTGTGTGTGTGTGTGTCAGTAGCTACACCCATGCTCTTCATCACAGTCAATGTTATTTTTTGTCAACCCTACAGTAAATGTCCTGTTTGTCTATCAGTGTGTGCATGTGTTGTGTTTACAGCCAGTGCTGGTCTTGTTTGTGTTGAGCCGTCGTCAGCGGCAGCTCTGTGTGAGAGAAACTAACTGAGGCTACGCTGCTTTGATTTTTATACCTGGCACAGCAGGTGCTGTCACATGCAGAAGGATCAATGTACAAAGCAGAGCTGAGGGCCCGGCCCACTCCATCACAGGCTCCACTCACCTACAGTCATGGAACAGCCATTCCCCTCCTTCTAACCAATCACAGACGGCCGCTGCCTGAATAACCGGACAGGGTGAAGCAGTGGGCATACTGTAGTTCTAGTTGTTGCATTTGCTTGCTATTGCTTTTATATACAGTGCCGTGAAAAAGTAACTGCCCCCTTCAAGATTTCTTACTTTTGTGCATATTTGTGACACTTAAATGTTTAAGATCAAGCAAATTTTAATATTAGACAAAGATAACCCAAGTAATCATAAAATGCAATGTCAATAATTGATTTTTTATTGTTGAATAACAAAAAATCAATAAATGATTATTTCATTTTTTAAGGAAAAAAGCTATCCAAACCTACCTGGCCCAATGTGAAAAAGTCATTGCTCCCCTTATTAAATCATGAACTTACTGTAATAAACCTATTTTTTTAAGTAGAGTTTCATTTCACTGTCCACACCCAGGCCACCTGATCACTGCCGACCTGTTGAATCAAGATCACTTCTATAGAACCTGTTTGAGTGAAGTGAAGGAGGCTGAGAGCTCTCACAAACCAAAACATCACGCCACTCTCTAAAGAAATATTAAAAAGGGATGAAAAAACTAAATCATTGACACCTATCAGTCTGGAAAGTGTTTCAAAGCCATTTCTAAATCTTAAGACTACAGCAAATTACTGTGTGAGCCTTTATCCACTAATGATGATCTTAAACATTTAAGTGTGACAATTATGCAAAAAAGTAAGAAATCTGGAACGAGGAAATACTGTATATACATATACATATTTATATATACATATATATATATACAGCTCTGGAAAAAAATAAGAGAGCACTTTCACAAATGTTTCTTAAAAACATCTCTACATGTATGACAGTCATTCTTTTCTTTTCTTTTTTAAACACCAACACAAACACAACTCATTCTACTTAATGAGACACTGATGAGGTCATCACCTGAACCACATCTGGTTTTATAGGAAGATTATAAAAACCACTGCTGGATTAAACATCGACATTATCCCATAAAAACTGATTTATAAACTCTTCCTGAGTTCAAATATTCTTGCTGTGTTGTTTAGGAATGAATATGAACATGTTTTCTTTGCATTATTATTATTATTCAAGGTCTGAGACTTGATATTTTTGTTATTTAGACTAGTTTAGTAATTTTCATCCAAAAAAAGCTCTAAATGACAATATTTTTGTTTCAATTTTGGGAGAAATGTTGTCGGTAGTTGATAGAATGACACAAAAAAAAATAATTAAATTTTACTCAAACACATACCTATAAATAGTAAAACCAGAGAAACTCATCATTTTGGGAGTGTCTCTTCATTTTTTCCAGAGCTATATACACATATAAATGGACCTAAACTTGAGTTCAAGCATGTGCTCACTGACCAAACCCCTGACCAGTGACATAATACTGTAGATCTTCTGTATGAAGTCTTTAAATGACAGAGTTAAACTGGAGGGATGAAGCTGTGTGCGAGCATGTGTGTGTGTGTGTGTGTGTGTGTGTGTGTGGTTGTTGGAGGTGACAGGCTGGCCCACCTGCTCTGGAATGCCACTAAACACAGGTATACACATACACATACATGCTGTATAACCACATATGCACACCTAATAGGAATGTTGGGAGTTCACTGTTTATACTTTCCACACACACACACACACACACACACACACACACACACACACACACACACACACACACACACACACACACACACACACACACACACACACACACACACACACACACACAGCATCATATGCAGACAAACACACATGAGAGCCAACGTTACACATTCTGACGCAAAGACAGAAAATTAAACATCAACACAAACGCACACACAGGTTGGAACACTTCCATGTAAGTAAAAGTTGGCGCACACTTTACACAAGGCACACACACACGACAAATAACTCAATTCACATGCAAACACACACACACACACACACACACACACACACACACCAAAGCAGGTTGCACATCAAATACACAAGTTTAACCACATACATACTGTACATCACACTCTGACACCATAACCTCCCAACATGCACACAGACACACAAACCACCACACACACACATACACCAGAAAAAAACTGACATCGAGAATTCACACACACACACACACACACACACAAACATGAATGCATACAGTATACACACATTCATCTGTCTCATAGACAAATGTCTGTATATATTTAAGTGCAACTCCACATTTATACACATTTAACACAAAGCACACACACATCTGAGTGCTATATCACCATAGTATTTTCGCTGTGTGTGTGTGTCTGCGTGTGTGTGTGGCAGCAGATTAATCTAGTGGGGTTGCTGAGATGACACTAATCCCTTCACTGATTATCTAGAGCATAACATCACTCTAATCCGGTGGTGGTGGTGGTGGTGGGGGGGGGGGCAGACAAGAGACAAGGTTAGAGAGAGAGAGAGAGAGAGAGAGAGAGAGAGAGAGAGACACTGCCTTCACACTCAGGATGGGTTCATCAAACTCTACTACAATGTTTCTTTCTTCTTTCACTTTGAGTTCATTTCAGGTAAGAACCTGAGAATAATCTGAAACAACTGCAGTAATTTGCCATAAACTGCAAGGGATTGTGGGTAGACATATGAAGTATTTTCTGCTCAGTGGCCTCACAGAGACTGAAAAACATGTTTGCATTGATGGAAAAGAACCAAAAGTGCACTTAACACCAGTCATACGAGTCAGAAGATGATCAGCAGTCTTTCTTTAAGTTGAACAAACTGAAGGCGATGCCACATGCCACCTGTTCACCTACATCTGCAGTAGATAACCCACAACCCAAAAACACAATTGCCCCATTTGAAACCGTGTCGCCTGCGTTCATGGGATTCTGCAAATCTTTATCACAGCAGTTGTCTACAAGCCACACAAAGGTGAAATTTACACTGAAATAGAGTGTCAGTATGACAGTCGGCTTTAGTTATAGGAGAAATGGTTTCACAGGTCAGCAATAACTCACTGGTTTGGAAAGTTCAAACTTCTAAAACACTGAAGACCAACTAACAACTCTAACAACCCTGACAGAGCCACAGATACTTTCTTAACAAGCTCTTTGCAACATGTGAACAACCGGCAACATCTCAAATGAGTGGAGCATCCAGGAACTTGTAGTCCAATACACTTGAAGCAGCAGGTGTGAGTATGATAGTACACAATTGAGACACAACATTAGTTAGTCTAGTAGAATAGTGTACTGTAGTACAGCATCCTAGTGACCAACCAGCAGCATCCTGGTGACCAACCAGCAGCATCCTAGTGACCAACCAGCAGCATCCTAGTGACCAACCAGCAGCATCCTAGTGACCAACCAGTCTGAGCAGCATCCTAGTAACCAACCAGCAGCATCCTAGTGACCAACCAGCATCCTAGTGACCAACCAGTCTGAGCAGCATCCTAGTGACCAACCAGCATCCTAGTGACCAACCAGCACCCCAGTGACCAACCAGCAGCATCCTAGTGACCAACCAGCAGCATCCTAGTGACCAACCAGCAGCATCCTAGTGACCAACCAGCAGCACCCTAGTGACCAACCAGCATCCTAGTGACCAACCAGCAGCACCCTAGTGACCAACCAGCAGCAAACCAGCAGCACCCTAGTGACCAACCAGCAGCACCCTAGTGACCAACCAGCATCCTAGTGACCAACCAGCAGCATCTTAGTGACCAACAAGCAGCACCCTAGTGACCAACCAGCATCCTAGTGACCAACCAGCAGCACCCTAGTGACCAACCAGCATCCTAGTGACCAACCAGCAGCATCCTAGTGACCAACCAGCAGCACCCTAGTGACCAACCAGCAGCATCCTAGTGACCAACCAGCAGCATCCTAGTGACCAACCAGCAGCATCCTAGTGACCAACCAGCATCATCCTAGTGACCAACCAGCAGCATCCTAGTGACCAACCAGCATCATCCTAGTGACCAACCAGCAGCACCCTAGTGACCAACCAGTATCCTAGTGACCAACCAGCAGCACCCTAGTGACCAACCAGCAGCACCCTAGTGACCAACCAGCATCATCCTAGTGACCAACCAGTCTGAGCAGCATCCTAGTAACCAACCAGTCTGAGCAGCATCCTAGTGACCAACCAGCAGCATCCTAGTGACCAACCAGCATCCTAGTGACCAACCAGCAGCATCCTAGTGACCAACCAGCAGCATCCTAGTGACCAACCAGCAGCATCCTAGTGACCAACCAGCAGCACCCTAGTGACCAACCAGCATCCTAGTGACCAACCAGCAGCACCCTAGTGACCAACCAGCAGCATCCTAGTGACTAACCAGCAGCACCCTAGTGACCAACCAGCAGCACCCTAGTGACCAACCAGCAGCACCCTAGTGACCAACCAGCATCCTAGTGACCAACCAGCAGCATCCTAGTGACCAACAAGCAGCACCCTAGTGACCAACCAGCATCCTAGTGACCAACCAGCAGCACCCTAGTGACCAACCAGCATCCTAGTGACCAACCAGCAGCATCCTAGTGACCAACCAGCAGCACCCTAGTGACCAATCAGCAGCATCCTAGTGACCAACCAGCAGCATCCTAGTGACCAACCAGCATCATCCTAGTGACCAACCAGCAGCATCCTAGTGACCAACCAGCAGCACCCTAGTGACCAATCAGCAGCATCCTAGTGACCAACCAGCAGCACCCTAGTGACCAACCAGCAGCATCCTAGTGACCAACCAGTATCCTAGTGACCAACCAGCAGCATCCTAGTGACCAACCAGCAGCATCCTAGTGACCAACCAGCAGCACCCTAGTGACCAACCAGCAGCATCCTAGTGACCAACCAGCAGCACCCTAGTGACCAACCAGCATCATCCTAGTGACCAACCAGCATCATCCTAGTGACCAACCAGCAGCACCCTAGTGACCAACCAGTATCCTAGTGACCAACCAGCAGCACCCTAGTGACCAACCAGCATCCTAGTGACCAACCAGCATCCTAGTGACCAACCAGCATCCTAGTGACCAACCAGCAGCATCCTAGTGACCAACCAGTTCAAAGTGACTCCTATTTCTTCAGACAAGGACATACAGAATATTTGTAACATTTGCTTGTTTGTAGTTGTTAAAAGCAGAGAAGCTCAAGTCTGCACATCAAGTCCAGTCTGATGATTATTCTGTCTTCAACTCTAGTTGTCACACGTGCCCTGGGTGAGACAGCATCACTGATATTAATGACAGCTGTGGGGTAGGTACTGAAGTTGTGGGGTAGGTGCTGATACTCTACCACCACAGTTCCCGTTAGAACATACAGACAGAGAGAGAGAGAGAAGCCAACAGACACAGAAGACAATCTGATTTTACCCACCAATTTCACAAAGAAATTATTCTGTTTAAATTGCAACAGTCACAGGTAGAAAGTGAAGAGGATGTTTTCTACAACACTGTTGGCAATGGTAGACCTGTGTGTGTGTGTGTGTATGTGTGTGTGTGTGTGTGTGTGTGTGTGTGTGTGTGTGTGTGTGTGTGTGTGTGTGTGTGTGTGTGTGTGTGTGTGTGTGTGTGTGCGTGCGTGCGTGCGTGTGTGTTCCATATCCCGAGCTGTCTCTGTCTCTTAGTGTTATCATTATCAAAGTAAATTGTAGCTCCCATGTGCCAGATGAAGAATACAGTATTTCCATTTCTGACTCTCCGTTGTCTCTTTCCTCTCTGCCTCCACAGTTATACACCATAATCACAACACTGTCACAACACATCGCGCACACAATGGATCACTTCACCCCACATCTCTAAAGTTTGAAAATTCTTTCATTTTATGCATATATATACGCACACACACACACATAATTTTCTTAATTTGTGTGTATTAGTGTGTATTCATAACTAACTTGACAATTTCCAGAATTAGCTCTATATTAGCCTCTATAATTACTTTTCATGTCACATGCAAACACAGATTTTTTCATCTTTCCACAGCTCAAGCCAACAAGACTCCTCCTTCACCTGACCTCAACCTCCAACATAGGTGAATGTTGTTATAGCAGCAGATTAATGATCTCAGTTTGGATTGACATGTACATGATGTCCATATACTTTTGGCCTCATTGTGTAAATACCGTAATAGCTCATGTTGCTAGTCTGTCTTGGATGGTGGAACCAGGTCGAACCGACTCAGGAATTTGGGTAGGAGCCAAACAGCCCGAGTCGGTTGGAATAAGGTCAGAGCAAAATGGCATCGCACACCGTGACAGGTAAAAGAGTCACTTTCTCCTCAACTTTTACTGTTATGTGTCGTCTAATTTAGCATTGGTTTCTCTAGTAGTGGCTAATGTTCTTCCCCAGCAGTACTTTTTCATGTTCAAAAGACATCCAAACATACATCAGCTTCATTAAAGTCACATTTACCTCGGAAGTTGGAATTTCCAACTTCCGAGTGCAATCGAGCGCAGCATAACAGTTTTACCGTGACATCACAAAGTGACAGGAAGTCCTGACGGCTGGTTTTAAGGCTCAGTTTCTGAATACAGGCTGTGTGCATTTCTCTGTGGACCGAGGCTTTGATACTTTCACAGTATTAATATAGAACCTAGAGCTGCTTTATAATCAAACAACACATGAACTTCTACATTTACACCTTACGGGACCTTTAAGATCTGATGTTACACAAGAAACACAAGATGTATGATAAAAAAATCAAGAGTTCAGAGAGACCGAGAGAGAAAGAGCGAGAGAGCAGGTAGAGTCAGATAGCTGAGAGCTGACATCCTCCATATTTGATGCATCCAGTCAAAGGTAATTACGCTCTGTGTGGTGTGTACATCTGCATGTGTGTGTATGACTGATTATGTGACTGCATGCGTGTGTGTGTGTGTGTGTGTGTGTGTGTGTGTGTGTGTGTGTGTGTGTGTGTGTGTGTGTGTGTGTGTGTGTGTGTGAGTGTGTGTGTGTGAGTGTGTGAGAGAGACAGAGAGAGAGAGAAGCAGATTATCTGTGTCAGTGGCCATTTGCTCACAACTGGCATCACATCGGAGAGAGCCAGAGGCAGAGAGCATCATGGGTAAATGAGCACACACTGCCTGGCTCTCTCTACACAGCGGGCCAAGAGAGAGAGAGAGAGAGAGAGAGAGATTGCATGCTAGATGACCTGTCTCCTCCAGTGTACACATGTGTTTCACTAATTCTCAGCGCACACACACACACACACACAGGCATCATAATATCAAAAACTTAATAAAGCAGCAAATCCAATCCAAAGTTGATGACAAGAAAGAGGCAAAACACGCACACACACACACACACACACACACACACACACACACACACACACAGAAGTTCCACTGTACCTGTTAGCCTGGAGTTGGCGTACGGAGGCGAGAGGCTGTCATGTGATGCCATGTACTGAGAGCCATCTGCATAACTCTGGGGACAGGGACAGACAAGTGGGGTGAGGGATCACATTTGCTTATTCTACCAAATTGTTAGACTACATCAGCAGCAGTAACAGTCTGAAACGGTGACTAGCAGCACCAGCAGCAGAGCAGCAGAGACAGAAGATGCTGGGATGTCTGGTCACTTCCAGTATGTTTTCCATCATTACACAGCAGTACAGTCTACACTCATCTTAAAGCCATCATTTGGGGAAATACAATGTGTTCATTTACTTCCCTGCATAGGGCCCTATAATATCCGCCATCACGGAATCTCGGACAGAATCGCGGAATTGGCCAATTAAAAGGCATAGTTCACCCAAAATTTAAATTTGAAAACTCATTATCTACTCCCCCTCATGTGGACTAAGGGCTGGGAGAAGTTTCAGAGTCCTCCGTGGCTTCTCTGAGTTACAGGGGGTCTCGGCGTAGCAGTGCATGTCCATATAACGGTTGCAAATGGATACCAACACACACTAAAAAATATCCAAATACCTCCACGCTGCTCGTATGTAATGTCCGTCTTGTATTGAAGCCCCGAAATGTGAAATTGTCCCGGAAAAAATTAAATAAGCTTTTCCCAGTTCGTCCAAATTTGACGAACCGGGAAGAGGAGCTTCGAGAAGCTTCCGCTACAAACAAGCTTGAAATATAGACTTATTTAATTTTTTTTTATTTCGCATTTCGGGGCTTCAATACAAGACAGACATTACATACGAGCAGCATGGAGGTATTTGGATGTTTTTTGGTGTGTCTTTTTGTTACGAAGACAGTTGGTATCCATTTGCAACCGTTATATGGACATGCACTGCTACGCCGAGACCCCCTGTAACTCAGAGAAGCCACGGAGGAGGACTCTGAAACTTCTCCCAGCCCTTAGTCCACATGAGGGTGAGTAGATAATGAGTGCAATTTGAATTTTGGGTGAACTATTCTTTTAAAGCCATCATTTGGGGAAATACAATGTGTTCATTTACGTCCCTGCATAGGGTCCTATAATGTCCACCATCACGAAATCTCGGACAGAATCGCGGAATTGGCCAATTAACACAGAATCTGTTTTTAACGCAGAATATCGCAGAATTTGACAGAATTGGACCGAAATGCTGTTTTCGGGTCGAAGAGGAATTTATATATATTGGGAATACTGCACAGAGGGAAGCAAATCTGGGTGGAAAAGTGTTGTCTGTTTGTTACCTCAATAAATTTAATTAATAATAATAATTTATAATTAATAAATTAATAAATAATTTAATTTATATTTAATTTGTGTACATTTTAGTCATCAACATTAAAAACACACTCTCTTTGGTAGTAAAATAAGAGTAAAAGGAAAAAAAAAACTGAATTCCCAAAAAATTAAAACGGAAAAAATGGAACTTCCAAAAATTAAAACGGAAAAAACTGAATTTGGGGATTCTGAGAACTGTACGTCTCTAAATTTTACTGTATGTTAATTATCACAAGGGTAGCAACAATTTAACAACAATAACCAGTCATATAAGTTAATGGAATTGCTAAATATTTCTGGGATTGAACAGTGCACAAAAGAAACTTGACAGTTTCAATTGGAATGGTCACTTTGGCATTTGACTTTGAGAAAAAGATATACAGTAATATAATTTGCATTCACATCTGGAGACTGATTTGTAGGCCAGCAGCACATTGTTTAATTTAAAACACCACACATTTAACTTTGCGGCTCCTGTGATTACGGTATCACACAGGAAAAATGGTATTATAACCAACATGTTGTAAATGCAATGATGCCCACAATGTGTACCCATGTCAAAGCTTTACAAATAGCCCATTTTAATGACAGGAATAATGCTTTTGTTACTATTTCTTACCTTGGAAGGGCGACTTCCACTTGCCCATGATCCTGCACTTGTTCGCTCTTCTGCATCTGTATGAGAGAGAGGGAGAGAGAGAGATTTAATTGACTGGAAGCAACACACAATCGCATTAATGGCAGTTTTGAGTTTGGAAATATGGCCAAAAAAGCGTGAGCAAAAGTAAACACAGGGTCATTTCATATTCATGTGATTCACTGCATTTGATGTTTTAAACCCATAAACCAGTGACTTATTCATCCGTTGTTCTTGTTTACGTTTACCCTGCAGCTGTCATACTAAGCATCTTCAATCCTCAAAACTGCATTTTAATCACTCACATAATCAATATCCTTCATCGCTTTCAACATAAACACGCACCAACATTTAATAATCTGTATACTATTACTGTACCGGGTCTATAATCGAGACAGCGGCATATATTATTGTCTCTCTAGTCTACATGTCATTAAACATTATTGATTATGATTGTAGAGCCTTTAATGTGTCTCTGTGAAATTTAATGGTCCTCTAAGCCTCCCACAGTCCACTAATCCTCGCTGTCATCACACTGGATTCAGGATGTTCTATCTGTGAAAGGTCACTCTGCCAGCTGAGAGGTCACAGGTGTCCTGATCACAGCCACGCTGAAAAGTCACGGGATCACCGACTTTTAGTAGATAATCTGAAGTTACCATTACTACTGCTAAAAAAGGTAATACTGAGACATTGGAGGGACAGTCAACCTCCAACTTATCAAGAATGGTTTAACAGATTCTTATGAGCATCTCATTTACAAGATAAATAATAATCTGGACACTTTCTCAGACATCTGGGAACCGTTCCTGACACATTCCAGGGAAACTACAGATTAGTGCCTCGCTACAGTAGTTTTTCTTTTCTTCTTCAGAGCCAACACATGAAGTTGCAGCCCAGTGGTTCAGACAGGTGGAACTGGTTCAGGTTAATGTAAAACATTGTCTCTTTTATGGCTTTGTTAAATCTCATCTAATGTTTATTTCTGCATTATGCATATAGCCCATATGGATCTTTTGAGTTTGTATATTCTTATGTTTATTATTAATACCTATATACTCTATGTATGTGTTTGCATATGTATTCTTTTTAATCATTTATTCACTTTCATTTGATTTTATTTATTATTTTACAATTTTTTTTTCTCTGTTCCTGGTTTACCAGCTTTTGCTGTTTTATGCCCATGTGTTGAATATCTCTTCCATAATATTTTAATATAATTTTTGTTATGATATTAGATGAACACAATGCTTATTAATTACCATTTGATTTGTCATTGCTTTAAATGAAACAATTTTTTTTTTAAGTATGATTAAAAAAAGAAGATAATGATCAGAAAGAGAGTGATTTTCATGAGAGGTAAATAAACAAGCCTAAAATATGAGTGCAGAGGTCAAGATACACTTAACTCTACAGAGAGAGAGAGAGACAGGTAGATCAGTTCATCCAGCTCTCACTGACACACACACATACTGTACACACACACACACACACACACACACACACACACACACACACACACACACACACACACACACACACACACAGTCATCTCATGTATTGTATTGCACAAATCTCTCTTCAGTAGACACTCCATTGTGTCAGTGTGTATAGCGAGCAGCTTACATTCACTGTCAAGTCATTTGGAATGTCAGCTTATCTGCGTGTGTGTGTGTAGTCGGTCACACAATAGAAATTAACAGTTTCAGTTACACAACGCCTTTTGGAGTCAAACCAGACGACATTATCAAAAAAGTACCTCTGGGCTACTGATTTGTAAAACAGAATACAATTGAATACAATATAATTTATGCAGGTTTAGTTCAGATTACATGAAAATGCTTGATGGTAAATTGGATTAAGCATCAAATATAGGTTATGTCTGAGGAGCAGTTGCATTGACGGTTTAGCAAACACGCACAAAATGATCAGCTCCATTTAGGGAACAGAACACACACTTGACGACACAGGGACAACCTTTCACAGCGTAGACTCCAAGAACACAAACTTGATTGTTTGGGAACTCACTCAATCAGTTTAGTTCAGGGAACACTGGATTTTAGGGCTCAGCTTTAGGGAACACACTAGTTTGATTTGACAGAAATCCATGGTTGCGTTTCTATAAACCTTAACCAATATTCAACAATAAAACAAAAGAACTCTGACAGCTGGATGTCAACTAAATCTACCATCAAACTTTTGGTGTTGTGAGAAGAAAGCTTTATTTTGAGCAGGCTTGAGCAACCAACCCATTGATATTTGGATATGTAATTGTGACAGTTGCTACTTTATATTATATCACATACAATATTCAATTACACAGATGGCTGTTACCACTGTAGAAAAGGGTTAGGGTTCAGGTTCAAAAATATAGTCTGATTGAAAACAGGAGAGGAGGAGAAGGAGAAAATGAATTAAAAGTAGAAGAGGAGAGTTTGACGGGAGCTGGTCCAGATGGAGAAGTGGAAGTGCTGATGGGAGGAAGAGGATGAGGAGGATTGCAATTCCCTCAACCAAGGAAAGCATCCTTCAGTATTGAAAAGTAAGAGGTGGGGAGAGATTGGAAAGAGAGGGAGAAAGGGAAAAGGAGTCGGTGTGTAGGAGTTTAAAGATGTGGAGGAGGAGGAGAGAAGGAGGAGAGAAGGAGGTGTCCATATGTCCTGCACCTGATAAGGCTCCGATTGAGGGCTATAAATTACATCAGAGAGAGAGAGAGAGAATTTACACACAAGCAGGAAAACACACTCTTAAAAGCACACATACCTCTCTCTTCCTCTCTCTCTCTCCCTCTCTCTCTCAGTCTTTGACACACATAGATGCGCGCACACACAGACACACACACACACACTGCAGGTTATCTATCATCAGTTAATGAACTTAGACTGACAGACAGCTCCATGTCTCTCACACTGATCCTATTAAGACCTGCCTGACACAAAACAGACTCCTATTAATACAGTTAGCCTGTGTGTGTGTGTGTGTGTGTGTGTGTGTGTGTGTGTGTGTGTGTGTGTGTGTGTGTGTGTGTGTGTGTGTGTGTGTGTGTGTGTGTGTGTGTGTGTGTGTGTGTGTGTGTGTGTTCGTTGAGGACAAAAACAGGCCTGTACCCAAGTATGACCACTGAGCCGCTCTTTGTATTATTTAGACTGAGAGATTGGTGTGTGTGTGTGTGTGTGTGTGTGTGTGTGTGTGTGTGTGTGTGTGTGTGTGTGTGTGTGTGTGTGTGTGTGTGTGTGTGTGTGTGTGAGAGTGTGAGAGAGAGAGAGAGACCAGTGACTGAAGAGTGAAAAGACGTGAATGAAGAGAGAAAAATACCATTATCAAATGATGCTATTGTGCAAATATACCTGTGTTAAAGTCCTTCCAGAAAACCTTTATTTTGTGATGGTTGCGCCAAAAATCCTTGATTATTTGGTGGGTTTTCCTATAAAATACGTTGGAATACACGGGGTGTTTATGCAATTTTATGCGATGAAATTGTGGGAATTTGCTTAAAGGTATAATATGTTGGAAGTGCCCCCATCTAGCGGTGCGGTTGCATATCTGAACGTATTCTTGATGTTGCGTTCAGGTGAAATGGGGCAGACGTCAGACAGACAACAGACGCTGCATGTAACAGGATAAACAAGTGTCTATGTAAACAAGTGGTCCACCAGCACGAGGCAAAACAATACAGGCCTGACAACATGTTGTCATGGTGATGTGGTGTTGTTTTACCGTCTTCCTCTGGTGGAGTAAAATGACATCCGGTTGGTTTGCCGACGGCCGTCTGCCTGACTGCACCTGAATGCAACACCAGTGCCTCCGTCCTTCCTCACACTACAATAAAAAATGGCGATGCAACATGGCCGCCTCGGGTCGGTGCGTCGCCCACTTATGTATTTGTAACGACTTGTAACAACTCATTCTAAGGTAGAAAGCTTTCATTTGTATGCAGCTGTGATTCACCTTCAGTGAAATATGTATAAGGACAGATTTGAATTTTGCTAATAAAAAGCCAAACGTGTTACATACTGGGGCTTTAAACAGCAGGAGCTGGAAAAAATGGCATGTGATGAAAAGGGGGAAAAAAGGGATTCCCATATCACCCTGCTCTCATTTCTGTATCTTTTGGGCTGTCTCACACACAGACACACACAGAGCTGTCACTAACATTACATGCCTTTGTTCCAGTCACTTAAACAATTCAATATTTCAACATTCATTGTAAAGCATACACATAATTATCTTTAATCAGTGGGCTAGATTTTATTCTCTAACACACACAGATTTGTTTACGTCACTTATGCTATGTTCCCAAGGCAACAGGAGAAAAATGGCTGCTCCTGCAACACTTTTCAACTTTCTGAGATATGTGACTTTTTTCCAACGGAAATGCAGGGATTATGAAACGATGCAAGTTCCACATGTTTTGCACATTTTGCGTGGAAATCTGCAATTCATGCAACCCCCAGCATAATATGTGGACTTTGCCTGATTTTGCATTGAATTATGCAGTTGCATATTTGTGTTTTTCTGGAGGGACTGTCTTTTTAGTTGTAGGTGTGTTTAGGCTAGTCAGGGTGAAGAGTGTCAGGACCGACTGATTCACATTTATAGACAACACAGTGAGGGAATGACCTTTAAACACAGACAAGGCTACCATGAGGCTCTGGGCCACATACAGTACAGTATGCCACTAGTCTGAACCGCTTTGAGCCTATAAAGTTTCAACTGCTGCAGAATAATGGCCCAATTATTAAGCTACTGACCTACGGCTACCCGACCCGAGCCCGCTGGTAGCCGAGGGTAGCCCGAGGCCCGACCAGGTAACGGGCCGGGCCTGGTTTTTAATTAATTAATTCGGGCTCGGGTCGGATCGGGCTGCACATGGACAGCTGGATAGAAACGGTTTTCGCTTTAGTCTGCAACATATTTTCAAACTGATTCTTATTCTTCAACCAGGTAGACCTAAGACTTGATGTTAGATGTTATTAGTAGAGATGCACCGATCCGATACCCAGATCGGATATCGGCTCCCATATTGACTAATTAGCTGGATTGGATATCGGTTGAATGAGGCCGATCCAGCATTCTGATCCCGTCATTTCTTTTTTATTTAAATCATACACAGAAACACAGTTGCAGCGATCTAGTGTTATTTATTTATTTTCACTGCTAATGTACACTTTGTTATTTGTTAATAAATAATATTAAGTACATTTATATCTGTGTTAATTTTAACAAGGCTAAATGTTTATGTCAAGCCTGATGCCTTCACTGACATGGCAAGGTATAGCCAATGGTTCATTCATTCAACAGTAGTATCGGATCGGTATGGATCGATCTCTCTCTCAGAATGCTGCTGTAACCAGGTTACAAAATGAGTCGTCTCACTTCCGAGCCGCTTGACGAGCGTTGAGCTGTTCCGAGCCAAACTCGCCCAAAGAGCTATAAAAACACACGTCTGGTGGACACAGCCCCTGGCTAAATGTTTGTCCTCATTGAAAATAATGTGCATTTTGCATTATAACATTTAGGGTAACGGGCCAGGTCGGGCCTGGTTTTTAATGAATTAATTGGGACTCGGCTCGGGCCGGGTTTGAAAGTCTCGGGCTCGGGCTGGGCATGGGCAGTCGTCTAACACACACACACACACATACACACACACTCTTAACTCATCCTCAGCAGATCACTAAATTACAAATGAGACCGGCTAATCAACCAAAACTTCGACCTACAATGATGGGGTAGCCACATCCATACAAAGATCTGGGTCTCATGATGCAGTGATGGATGGAGTGATGGATGGATGGATGGATGGATGGATGGATGGATGGATGGATGGATGGATGGATGGATGGATGGATGGATGGATGGATGGATGGATGGATGGACCACATTCACAAGGAACCATGGTTCTTTTGAACTGCACCACAGTAAAAAAAAAAAAACCCAAAAAAGGACCAAGGTCTTTGTGTGAAGAATAATCAGGTGAGAGCAGATGTGAGTTGGCCTTGTTGCCTTTCACTCTCCATAAGGACAACTTTGTCTTTTTGTACAGATAACAAAATCTCTTTGGTCAAAAAAAGACAAAACACAAAACCATTAGTATCGTAGTATACTATTTACAGTATAGCAATTATTATATGGTGAATTATGTTGGCCACATTATCAAATAGAGAAAGTCTGCTGTTGTGTGTGTTTGTATTGGTAAGGTGGTGTAGCATGTTAGCCAAAGGCCCTAAACACACACCCTTGATGATGATGATGATGATGATGATGATGATGATGATGATGATGATGATGGTAATAACTGGTCTCTGACAGAAATGAGGACAGGTGGTGATGCTGCCAGGAAGTCAAGCATGCACGCAAACACCTGTGTGTGTGTGTGTGTGTGTGTGTGTGTGTGTGTGTGTGTGTGTGTGTGTGTGTGTGTGTGTGTGTGTGTGTGTGTGTGTGTGTGTGTGTGTGTGTGTGTGTGTTTGTGTACCTGTGAGCTCTATAGAACCACTGTTTATCTGGTCTCCACCAAACTCTATCATTAATTGTAGACCTGCCCCATCCCCCAACACACACACACACACACACACACGTCAAACAGCATGTGGTGAACAGAAAGAGTCCTGATTGTCATCAGATCTGTTCAGGTTTTCTCTCTCTCTTCAAATCAAACATCTCCTATAAAATCAGATGTTTCTGAAGTGGACATATGCTCCTGTCTGTAACACAGAGCATATCTGTGCAGCTACAGTCTAATATGAAAACATGTTTGTTAGACTTTGGTGATTTGCTCAGTTTTAAGTGATGAGATTGATCTAAACACTGTAGCGTCATCAAACACTTCTTCAACTGAGAATTCAGAGACCACAACTCCCACAGTTACTACTGCAGCCTCATGACTGAATACACTGTTTGTAAGACATGACATGAAACACCAGATCCATTAGAAAACCAAACCGTGGAGGTTGTTTTTGGGATGTAAAGTGATGTGTTAATGTCCTGTTGGGTTGGAACACGTGGACTCACGTGGCTGAATGTTTAAGGTTGTATTACTATTCAGACATGTTGCTCGTTTGCTTTGTTTCCTTTTGTTTTGATTTGTTGCATTATTCTTTTGGGTGGTTTGTGTTCACATGGTAACAGGCCCAAGCGGTCCAAAGTTGTAAACAAATTCCATGCACAAACTCAACTGTTCTCTCATTGGTCAGAAATCCTACCTGGAAGAAGGACGCGTTAACCCAGAACAAAGCTGTGTTCACATGAGCCAAAGCAACCGGTCCTTGGTGTTAAACGCTCTCTTTCAGAACAACTATACCTAGGTCTGAATACAGATCTGAGGTCAGATGTGAAGTCTCAGGCTGTAAGGCCAAATGAGAGCTGTGTGTGTTCCTCTGTGGAGTCAGGAATGACTGATAGCAAACATGAGTGAACAGAAGAGAAGCTCAAACTGCATCAAAGGACATTGTCCACACCGTTTGATTGACAGGTGATGAAGAAAGAGATGGAGATGAAACAATAGAATGAAGCACAATTTTCCTGAAGCACCATCCCAAGGTAAACATGTTGTGATGTAGACACACACACAAAAAAAAAAGAAGAAGAAAAAAGACAGATAGAGAGAGGAGATGGGTGTTGTGGAACAGGGTTAGAGAAGTAAGCCTTTATTCAAATAATAATGTGTTAATAATTTCAATGTAAAGGAAAAGACAAAGGACGACTTAGAGATGGACATGGAGGACGACAGAGACACACACATCTGATTCAGTCATTTTATATAATGCCAGGAGAAGCTTCTTGTACTTTCACTGGACTACATTCATGTTATTATCTCCAGGGTAATACGCACACACACACACACAAACACAAACACACACTCACTCACACTCAAATGAGACAGTAAGAATTAAGAGTCAGATTATGTCTCTGTATCTTCTCCTTTAAAGCTGCTTAAACTGTCTAACACCATCAATCCTAGTGTGTGTGTGTGTGTGTGTGTGTGTGTGTGTGTGTGTGTGTGTGTGTGTGTGTGTGTGTGTGTGTGTGTGTGTGTGTGTGTGTGTGTGTGTGTGTGTGTGTGTGTGTGTGTGTGTGTGTGTGTGTGTGTGTGTGTGTGTGTGTGGCTGGACAAGCAGAGGAAGTGATGTAATGAACATTTTTTTCTCTCTTGGTGTCTCCCTTCTTTCCTCCCCTCACTTCCCTCTTTTCTTCCTTTTCTGCAATTTCTTTTTTTTGTCTCTCTATCACCCGATCTTCCTCCTTTCTTTGTTTGCCTCCACTTGTCTTTTTCTTTACCTGCCCATTATCTCTTCCTCTTTCCCTACACCTCTCTACCTGTCCTCATTTCCTGAATTCACTCCTCTTCTGTCTCTTGTCTTTTCTCTTTTGTCCTTTTCTTGTCTTCTTTCTTTCCTTCCTTCCTCCATCTTCTTTTTCCCCTCTTTCTTCCTCACTCTTCCTTCCCTGCTCTGTCCCCTTGTATCATTTACTTATTTCCACCTCTGTCTCTCTCTGACACTGTCCTTTCCTTCCCTCTCTCCTCCTCATCCCGTCTTCCTCCACGGCTGCTGGGTTAAACATTGGGACCTGAGAACCTTTGAGCAAGGCACAGCAGCTTCTCCTGCTGTCTCCTTGGTGACGAAGCTAAGATCAAAAAGACAGTCGGAGAGGAGGACATGACATCTTGTTACCGTAGTAACAAGCTCTTCAGATCATAAGGACGAGAGGTGAAACATCTTCATAAACTTTAAACAGACGCAGCTGCCTTCATATCAACGTTTAGAGACTCTAACCTGGACAAGTGAAGCACTGTGAGCTGAGCATGATGTGTAAAATGTGAATGAGAGAGAGAGAGAATACAAGACAGACAACTCTGGAGGAATGAGGCTTTAACTTTAAAAACTAATCCTAGAGAAACATCATCAATCAAACCAAAATGGCAAGGCAATTTTATTTGTATAGCCCGTTTTTACAAACAGTTTGTCTCAAAGGGCTTTACATGGCATCATAACAACATCCTCTGTCCTTAGACCCTCACATCCACTGAGGAAAAACTCCATGGAAAACCCTTTTAACAGGGAAAACCAGGAGAAAGCTCAGGGTGAGCAACAGAGGAGGGATCCCTCACCCAAATGTCAAGAACCACGTAACAAAACAGTTAAAAACCCAAAGTTAGCATCAAAACTCTGCGTAAGACCACATTCCTGATTTAATTGTAATGTTCTATTGGTAAATTAAAAAAGAGGTTTCTATTAAAACCAGATGTACTTGTCCAACCCCGAGGAGAAAAGGATCCATTTGCTCTCATATCAGAGCTCAGATATTACTTCAGCTCTCCTGGACTCACATGTGTGTTGCCTCGTTTCCTTCAAAAACCACCAGTATAACGCTACACACCGGCCTCAGCGACCGTCTAACCGAACCAGACCTGGTCCCGAGCCAGACCTGGTCAGATGACGGACTTTCTCCAACTTGAAATCTTGTTTTGTGTTTTTTTAAAGGAGGAAATTGGGATTTAAAAGGTTAATGATAAGAATTTAATTGATGTTTCTGTCTCACGCACATTCAGTCAGTGTGTCAGTGTGTCCCTCAGCAGCTTACTCCTGCACACACACACACACACACACACACACACACACACACACACACACACACACACACACACACACACACACACACACACACACACACACACACACACACACACACACACACACACACACAACACACACTGAGGCCAGCATTTCCTGTCATTAGTCAGCAGAGCCATTCTATAACTGGAACATCTGGACTCCAGTGAGTTTAGTGCTTGTGCCCTCACATGCACACACTTTTCCATAAGTATGCACACACACACACACACACACACACGCACACACACACACACACACACACACGGGGAAACACTTGCACACCATGCAAGTACTGTAGCACACACAGCAACATAAACAGAGTGAAAATGCTTTATATTTCTAATATTTTTTTTTTTTTTTGCTTTTTTCTGCTGTTTTGTTCAAAAAAGCACATTAAAGCAGGAAAACAAACAACAGCTTGGAGAGCTAATGGCACGCTAAATGAAGAGAGAGAATAGCTCACGTAGACCGAGAGAAAGAGAGCGGGGGGGGGGGGGGAGAAAGCAAGTTCAAACATGGCTTTCTTGAATCAGCCGTGTTGTGTGTGTTTTAAAGACAGCCGGGCTCAGAGCCTACAGATGCCTTTCCAAAAAGGGAGATTAATATTGATAATAAGAGGGCCGGTCCTTTTTGTTTTGTTTTGTTTTGTTTTTTCTTTCCATCTCTGTGGTGGAGGAAGAATAAGCGGCGCAGGCGATTCCTTTGACAAACCCCCTCGTCTCTCCACACAGGCCCATGTGAAGCTGAGCCAACTGTGGCTTAGATCTCTACACACCATCACAACCAGAGGACCAAAAGGAAACTCAAAAATGAAATGAATAAAAAAAAAAAATCTGTGTGCGAACTGGTGGGAAGCTAAAAAAGCAGCAGGATTAGCAAAACTTTTATAAAGACTGAATGAGAACAATGCAGATGAAGGTACAGAGAGCCAAAGGCTGGCTGGAAACTAGTTAGAAGCAGGAAACAAAAAAACTAAACAACAGAAACTGGCTTCCTTGAAGTGGTTACTGATTTAATAGTGACATGATTATGGAGTAAATGACTGGAACGTTTCAGTTTTAGTGGCTGGAACTTATCAAAACTGTTGCAACCGTCCTAAGCTGTGAATTAGTGTCACTTATTTCACTACAGATGTCGCCGTTTGTCACTGAAGCACTACACACACTGCCATAACTTTATGAAAGGTAACATAAAGTGGGGGGAAAAAGACATGCACACACATCCACATCCTAAACACAGATTCTATTGGCTGATATAATGATGGATAACTTGCCATTAATATACCTAAATGGTAACACTTTACTTGAATAGGTATTCATCAGATTGACATAACACTGTCATAACCATCAATTAATACTTCTGACAGCTGTCGTTAAGTGTCATTCGGTAAGTTATGTCACTTTTGATGTAAAGTTGACATTATTTGAGATGTTTTTGTTCTGACAACTTGACATAAAGACAATTTAAACTGTCATAGCAGACCTAATTGCCAAACTTTAAAAAATCTGTCAAGTTCTCATAACAAGGACATCTCAAATAATGTCAACTTTGCATCAAAAGTGACATAACTTACCGAATGGTTATGACAGTTTTATGTCAATCTTATGAATACCTATTCAAGTAAAGTGTTACCATATAAATATATATACTATTCTGACTGACTTGCTCTTAAATCATGCTGTACATGAGGGCTAATGGGGAAAATTCCCAGAATTTTGCAACCCTACTCATCACACATCACAATGCGAACTGGTCCTCTTCCCCACACAGATCATGCAACATCTCTACTGATCAGGGATCAGTGTGTGCATCAACTGTGACAGCAGGCTCATTTCAGCCGATTGTTCTCCGTGTGGAGACATTTGCACCTTTTCAAAACTACTCTTAGACTTCTTGTCAGGTTTTAATCATGACACATCTGCACTCAGCTTTTCTGATATCTGACAGCCCAGTGTCAACAGGGTACACAAGGGATTAGAGTCAGGACTGCAGTCTGAGTATTCAAACCACCTCAAGCATGACCACAGTTACTGAGGACACGTCAGGAACAACTTCAACAAACACACATTGGATTATTTGCTGAGTAGTCTTTCATGTTTTGATTCGTGTTTCTGTGATAAAGTTGCATGTCTTTACGTCTCACTCCATCTGTAAGTCATCTGTGGTGGTAAAATTGTGATAATGGCAGCTGAAAATACAGTGAAATTAGCCATGACTGTACAAAGTTTATATTGCAAGAGCTTGTCATCACTTTAAAATACTTCAAACGCTAGAAAAAACACACTCCCTTGAGGCAAACACCTGCCTCATGCCTTATTTTTCCAAGCCCCCTCCCCCCCTACACACACACACACACACACACACACACACACACACACACACACCCTGAGCTGACTCAGTGAGCAGGCAGACAGACAGGTGGACATTGAGACAGTGAGACAGTCACACAGAGACAGGCAGACAGTGTTTCACATGAGTTTTTGTCAAAGTGAGTCTCTGGGTAGATTTGTGCTTGACAATTCAATTAAGGCCTCTTTCTCTCTGAGGAGGTTTTTGTGTTTGTTGGCTTTATAAAACTCTATCTCATAGACACCTGCCAGCTTAGAGCTAATGCAAGCAGAGGGATGAGAGAGCTCAATCATACAGAGAGAGAGAGAGAAGTCCAGTGGGTTGGATGAGGAGAAGTGAAATGGTCTCTCAACAAGTGCAGAGAAGCCTAGAAAGTAAATCAGGAAACAGTTGTGCTGCGTTAAACACGCTCCGAGAATTGTACCTTGACATCTGCTTTTAATTAGTGTGGAAAATAAGAAACAGTGCTCAATCTTTCTCCCCCCCCCCCCCCCCCCCCCCCCCTCCCTCTCTCTTTTCTTCTGTCAGCAGTGACAGTGATTCCTCCCTCCATCCATCTGTCCTTGGGCAAGCAGGGCTACCTTTCCTTCCTGCTACAGTACCTGTCTCTCCGCTCACCAACACTCACACTACAAGTTCTATGTGTAGTCAGTATGTTGACATGCACAGCCAAGTCCAGCTCTGTTCTCAGGTTTGGGCCGGCCTCTACGCCACACTTTGTGCCGTCTGCACACATGTACAGTCCAGTTTCAGTCAGACTGAGGCGTTTACATGCAGGAGAAACTCAGGCTCCCATCCCATCATCTGGGTGTTTTAGTCGGATTTGGAGAAGCTCGGTATTAGTCTGACTAACACGTTTACATGCCCTTCAGTTGTCCAGTTATAGTGAGATTAAAGGGATAGTTCACCCAAAATCGAAATTTCATTATCTACTCACCCTCATGTGGACTAAGGGCTGGGAGAAGTTTCAGAGTCCTCCGTGGCTTCTCTGAGTTACAGGGGTCTCGGCGTAGCAGCCCTGAAATGCGAAATTGTCCCGAAAAAAATTAAATAAGTCTATATTTCAAGCTTGTTTTGTAGCGGAAGCTTCTCGAAGCTCCTCTTCCCGGTTCGTCAAATTTGGACGAACTGGGAAGAGGACGGACCCTGGTTCGTCCAAATTTGACGAACCGGGAAGAGGAGCTTCCGCTACAAAACAAGCTTGAAATATAGACTTATTACATTTTTTTTGGGACAATTTCGCATTTCGGGGCTTCAATACAAGAGGGACATTACATACGAGCAGCATGGAGGTATTTGGATGTTTTTTGGTGTGTCTTTTTGTTACGAAGACAGTTGGTATCCATTTGCAACCGTTATATGGACATGCACTGCTACGCCGAGACCCCCTGTAACTCAGAGAAGGCACGGAGGACTCTGAAACTTCTCCCAGCCCATAGTCGATATGAGGGTGAGTAGATAATGAGTGCAATTTGAATTTTGGGTGAACTATCCCTTTAAGGCCAAAATTAGTTTTTTTCAACTGTCATGTCAACTGTAGTGTTTGAGAAAACCTTTTTGTTTTTTCAGTGAACTGCAGCTGTAAGCATCCAAGGCATCAACAGTGACAGTAGTGTGGCATAAACATAAGAACTATAGGTTCCAGAATATTTGGAAAAGAATTTACAATTTTTTAATAATGTTATTAGTGGACTAAGGTTGAATTAGCTGGTGCTAGGGGAGAGGTGCTGACGGATCTTCCTGGAAAACCCCTGCACAACCAACAATAGAGGATCAATAAGTTTCTCTTCAGCTTTACAATAACCTTACAGTGGGAACACTACTGCAATAATCATGATCTAATGTGTTTCTAGTGGAGCACTGCACTTTGCAACTGATGCATTTGAAACTTTTTCATATAACTTTCAACAAAATTTCATCATCCCTGTCCCTCTCCCCTGTGATGGATGTTTTCCAGTTCTACTCCCAGACAAGAACGTCATTATTGGATAATTTAGTCAAACCTTGGATGAGACTCAGTCACTGTTTTCTGATATGACCACACAGTCTCAGCCACAGCCTGGTTACAGATAAAGACAGGACACAGGGGTTTCCATGTGTCCTGATTGAATGGACTATCCTGCTAAACACAGTGCTACATTAAAGGGATAGTTGTACTGTATGTGGTACAAATGGCCACTAAGTTTAACACCTGCAGTAGAAAGAAAAACTTTTTTCCGACCAGCTGATGCATTGTAAATCTTCGCTTTCTATCGTACTGGGATTTCTCGTAGGCCGCAAAACTATGCTGATTAATTTTCCCCCATTCACAACAGTGTACATTTTTACTGCAGATATTAAACTTAGTGGCCATTAGTACCTCATACAACCCCACTTAAAAAAAAACTGAACTATCCCTTTAATAGTCACCTGTTTTCTCCCACCCTGCCAGAGTCACTAAGCTAATATGAGAGAGGAACATCTCCAAACTCCCATGCATTCCTTAGGGAGTCTAATTATCAAAAAAAAAAGACAAATCAAGCATTGTTCATTAAGAGTGGTAGTGATATGAGTGCTACATGTGTTTTAACTGAATCCTCTAATGAAACTTGAACAGGAGGATGTAGATTACATTTGTCATCAGAGTGTCACACTGACACCTTTATCTGATTTCATTAACACCAAAAACAACTTCTTTCCTCCTTTTATTCCTCTTCTTTCCTTTCTTCTGATCTCTCCCTCATCCCCGCAACCCCACTTTGCTGCCCCCCCCCTCCCCTCCCCTTCTATTCATCTCTCACTTTCTTTCTTCTTCCCTTTTATCTTCCGCCTCTCCTCGCTCTTTCATGGCGTCCTGTCGTCAAGTGTAAACATGACTGAGCCCTGAGCCAGAGGGGTTCGACTCCTATCAGCTCTTCCTCTGCTCTCGTCCTCCAGTCACGCCCCCTCCTGCTGATACCGCTGAGGAAACGGCCACATTCACTCCAGAATCAGGAATCAGCCACTGACGACTGCTTTTTATGAAACAAACACAGAGAGGAATCTAAAGAGGACTGACTCCGTGCTTTTTCAATCACAAAATACTGACACTTTGGGTTTTTTTCAATAAGCCCTCAGAAAGTGAAACTCTAGTCCTGCTTCTGTCATTGAACATGTTCATCAAACACTGTGCTGCAGCGCCACAGCTATGGTCTCCGTGGTTACTATAACAACAGTCATGGCTTTATTAGGTCTGGGCACAGGTTTAGGAAAAGATCAGGATTTTTTGGTTAAAGTAGCTACTTCCTCAACATTTGACAATCTTTGTTGTCATGGTAAAGTTGCCATAACAACGTGAACCTTTTCATGTGGGAATCCAACAGCAGTGTGTTTTATTACCCATCTGTGCAGCACATCCTCAGCCTGACACCGACTCTGACTCTATATACAACATCACCACACGTTTCCTTATTATGCTACTGTCATGATCACTACAACCGCTAGATGTCGCCTAGCAACAAACTGTAACAGTGGGTGAGAATAACCTGCTACACAAACGACTACTAGGGCACATCATCATTTTACAGCCTCATCTTTTCCAAACCGAACACCACTCGCAATCTTAAAGGGATAGTAGCATTTTCTTAAAGTGGGGTTGTATGATCTACAAATAGCCCCTAAGTACTTTAATTGCAGTAGAAGACTCTCTGCACTCCTCCCGTTAGCAACGCCAGCCCATAGCCCTGCCCAGAGATTTACAACATACAGTGTTGTGAACAGACCCAAAGAAACGGCCTATTTTCACGGCCTAAAAGAGGTTTTACCTGAAAAAGAAATACACAGTTCCATTGTTCGCTATAATATAATTTTTCCCGCCCTTCAAAGTGCAGGAAAAACACAGTTTTTATTTGGACCTAACCAACTCACGTATCCCTCCGCCCAGGGTTAGCGCCCGCCGATCAGCAGTTGATCATACAACCCCACTTTAAAAAAAATGCTACTATCCCTTTAACCACGTGTTTATTACTGTTACTGAGACAACGAACATGGTTTGTCTGCTGCTCATGCGTTCCATTGACTCATATCACATGGTAACTTTACAATAAGAGTTTTGCTTTTGTTTTTTAATTCTATTTGATTGAAGCGTTTTGTCTCTTTTGTGGATTCTACTTTTAATCTGATCTCATTCCCTGAGCTGAAGTCTGTCCTTCTTCTTCCAGAGCTTCAGGAACTTTTATCTGTTTTAGCTTCTTTTACTTCATTTTATACAAACTGAATAATGAACTTTCAATATTGCTTAGAGCAGTGGTTGATGCGGTGTAATCTTAAAATAGGTAGAATGACCTTATTTTAAGTGTCTTCTTTTGCCAACAGCATTGCAAATATGCAGGGTCACAAAAAAGTTAATAATATCATATCTGAAGGAGAGTATGGAAACCTTTTTTGGAAAAAAGGATGAGAATGTTACAATAACTTGAAGATCATCACTACTGCTACTTTTTCAGTTATGTATTTGTTTTCTGTTACTGTTTTATTTGTATTATTATTAATATTTTTTTTTATTATTGTTTACTTATACATTATTTGCTATTGCTTTGCTCATTGTTGTTTGTATGTTTTCTATATTTAAAAATGTTATAAAATCTTGTTAAAAAATGAGAATAATATCATTATATTACTACAGTCTTACATATTTTCACTGCTGGGATCTTTGATCTTCTCACTGATGGTTGTATTTTAGATATTAGAGCCATTTGATGCAGTCAAAATCAATAAATAATCCGTCCCTGGTGTCCTCACTTGACAGTTTCCTGATTATTCCGTTGCAGACTGAAGCAGCAGTGAGACTGTGGTCCAGTAAAGGTGCAGAAAAGTCTGCTGCTGCTGCTTCTGCTGCTGCTGAAGTGGCCACCACAGTCAGACATGATGAATTTGTGTGCCGGTTGGGATGGGATTAAAAATAGCTGCACACGCGCACACACACACACTCACACCACATGCACCTGTGCAGGAAGAGCCCTGTGCATTAGTTATGTAGCAGTTGGTTTGTGGTGCTGATGGGGAAGTGAGAGCGGGGCTCAGGTGAATTCCATCAGATCTGGTCCAACCCACTAATAATAGACGAGACCACTGAAACCAACACAGCTAAGCAGCCATTTACTGAGAAATCAGTCACACAGTCACTCTGTTGAGAAGGACACAATCAACACACACCCAAAACCTATACAGTCATAACATGAGAGGTTATAAGTGCCATAATAAGTACACATTGCTTGAAATTGTGGTGGAAATTTTGATGGAGTCCTATTCTGGTTAAGTCTGTTAGAATGATCAGTGTTAACTAATTGTAGGAGTGAAGCTAACAGGATGAACTCTGTATAACCTTCTCTCAGACTGATCTAGGGTGTAAATTCCTAAAGTTAAAGGTACAATATGTAAGAAATCTAAAGCAACTGGCCGTAAAATCGTCCTAATATGTCACAGAGACGCAGGAATAATGTTCATATAACATGATGAACTCACCAACAACACTCCTACAGCCAAGATATTCGCATTAAAAAAAATTTGGGATGGCATATTGGGGCAGTCGGATTTGGTCAGGTGGCGCAGCAAGCAGTCTGCAATTTCTATTTGCATACAAATTTTTGTTCACCCCTTCAGACATGTTAGTCTGTGATTTTCAGCCTACAGTGAGAATGACAACTGAGAATATGATATAATATTTACCCCCCCACACACAGAAACACACTTAAAAAAATGCCAGGCCATGTCTGTTCTGATGATACAAGTTAGTGGTCCTGAAATCAACATCTCGGAGGTGATGTCTTACGTCATAGAGTCCTTCACTTTTTAAACGGGGCAGAGCGCCATAGTTAGCTTGCTACAAACCTACAACATCCCATAATATGCTTGCGCACGTGTCATCCTTAGTAGGCAACGAAGCAGGTTGCAGAACAGCGCAGCACAGAGGCTCCTTAACAGATATGATTATTGATTTCTGAATGAATGGGCCCGTCGCTTATCATTGGCTTTTTTTTTTTGGGGGGGGGGGGGGGGGGGGGGGCTGGCGGAGGCTCTTGTTACAATTGTCGGGGAAACACTGACATGAGACTTTACACTCAGTAGTGTGTCAGTGTGCTCAACGCTAACAGGCTCATGACGACACCAACAACCAGAGGTTTAACAGGTGCAACATTTTCTTTCTTTTTTTTAATATCATTCTAGTTTAGTGCATTGTTGCACTGATTTCTCTGTGAAGACTAATCACATATTACACATCAGGAACAAACAGCATGAAGCAGCATGGGAGAGTCTTGCTCAAGGACACTCTGACAAGAAGATGGATTTCAATGGACAGAGGGGGCGAGGTGGGATTAACACCTGCGACCCTCCACATCCAGAAGAGTTTATCTAGCAGAAGGTCATCAGTGACCAGTCCACCGCTGTACAGCCACAGACTGAGAGGGGACAGTTTGGGTCATTGGACAAATTGCCCCATCACATTATCCACAGACTGAGGTGTCATGTTTATTCCATTTGTTTTGACCGATAGACACTTCCAGAGAAACATATATTCAGTTTACAATGGTTCAAACCTGGAACCAAGCATTTTTCCTGATACTTTTTTTTTCTTTTTTTTTCAGAAAAATCAACTATTTCATTCAAGCAATAACGTGGATAAGTCCATTTCTGAAAACTGTTACCACTGATCAAAGATGAATTAGCGCACAAAGACAGAGAAAACAAAGACGAGTGGAAGACGCACTGTGTTAACAAAATACTAACACTGCTAATTGTAGCTTCTCTCTCCTCTCTCTCACTCACACACACACACAAACATGGTAATCATAAGTAAGACTGGAACTAATGTTTGCTTCTCTGTTTCTCAGAGGATCTACACTTCCTCTCCTCTCCTCTCCTCTCCTCTCCTCTCCTCTCCTCTCCTCTCACTGCATGCTGGGAGTTTTATTGTGAGTGTGTGAGTGGCCGTGCAGTGTGTGGAATGGCTACGAGAGCTACAAACTTTTGGACCATCTGTGTTGGACTATTTGGTGTCTCAACCTTCACCTTGTGGCTTTTCTGTGAGAGCAGCGTCTGGTTGAGCTCCTCTGTGAGAGGCGTGCTGCTGGATCACCACTCAGCCCTGCACATGGATCAGTGTCCGTCCTCCCTCCCTCTATCCCCAACACACAGAACTGTTCTGCCTAAAGCTTGCTTTGGGAGCTTTGTTACATTTGTAAATGGATATTATGCTGTGTACAACAGCAGGGCAAAGGTAGTAGGCCTACATGACACGAAAAACTTAAAGAATGTGTAAAAAAACTAAAAAAAAACATCAACACATGGGGGGCCTTCTACTGCACCATCATTCTTCAAACCACATCAGCAGATATCTGCTGTTTTGGTTTCAGCCACAATGTCGTATCAAACACTTTAGCTTGTCAGCTCCTATGTGATATGTACAGATACACACAGAGCTAAAGCCGAGGCCTCACTGTGGCTGTGGTGATTTCACTGGTTCATACGGAAGCGTATTACATTCACTTAGAAAAGACTAAACAAAAAAAACACAACATTTTTTTGTTTTTTTAATTAATTAATTTGTTTTTCTGAGTATTTTTTTCCTCCTGTTTTTTAGAGTAATTCTGAGATATCAAAATCCTGCGAGAAGCTCCCACCTGGATTGATTTCAAAGTAAAGGCGCTACATCAAACTGCTGTGATATTTTCTGAGTGACACTATCTGAGGTGGTGTACTGTCATGACAAGTCAAAGTCGTCTCCTTTCAATATCATTTTTTTTTTTGGAGTGAATGCAATACGCTTCCATAGGTTCACACATTTCAGCCCCAATGAAGTAACTAACTTAGAGACTGGAGTCAGTGTATGTGATTTGTACTGTTCAGAACTTACATTGAGTTAGGTAAGTATTATGGTTTCATTATTCAATTACTGCTCAATCAGAACAACAACAAATGAATATGTTAATCTTATTTAAGTACAGTGCACTTTTAAAGGTTGTATAAATTGCACTTTTTAAATAACTGCTCACTTTGTGAATGGTATTATTTCCATGTACTGTATATTTTTTAATTCAAACTGTTGAACTGTTGAAAAGAATGAACGAGAGATGATAATAATTCATACAGCGTTATTTAAACTGTATAATATTTGTCAGTGATTATTAGGAAACGATGCTAAAAAGACAAAGGTACCCCCACCTCCCTGATTCCCACTTTTCTCCCTGACAAGGCTGTTACCAACGGCGACCATTAACGCCAATTGGGGAGAGGTGCATCGTGGGATTGCCACCTGGATGGCACATCCTTTTCTGGAAACGAGGAGTGAGAAGCCGTTAACGAGTTAGCATGTCTGCATGGGTGCAAGGCTGCAGGGACACACACAGACACACACCGACACACAACCAGCATGACACACACGCTCCGACTAAAACAGCAAAACACACCCACACAGAGCAAGAAAAAGAACACACACACACACACACACACACACACACAATGAGTCAAACACATACACACTGAGATATCGCCTGCAGACATTCTCTCAGTCTTTCTACACTTGTTGATTGGATTTCTACACAAGAAAAAGACTGTGTTCACTTCCATCAGAGTGACACAAACGCTGCATTCAGGGCCATCTCAAAAGTCAGTTCTGTCTTGTCCTTGTCCAAATAAACACTGAGGGAGAAAAAAACTGAGATTTCTATATTGACCACACACAGGTCCGTCCTTTCAAACGCTCCACTTCCTGTGTCCTGAGCTACTGACATGACATTCTAACCTGTCCTCCTGAGTCAACCACATCAACATTAGGGCTGGGACGATACGCTTTTCTCACGATTCGATTCTTCTACGATTTTTTGGATGGCGATTTGATTTAAATTGCGATTCTATGATATTGCCGATTCTCTTGATTTTTTGTCTGCATTTTTAACATTTATCTGCACACAAACACTGTAGGAGCCTAGAAATCAACATTGGATTGACACCCAAAAGTGAACTTAAAGGGACAACAAGGAGTTTCTATTTGGTTATAAAAAAGTCTCATATTAATGTGGATGAATCTACGTTACCACTTGTTAATGGGCCCATTTTCGATAAATATATTGTTTTTGTCTCTATGGTTATTTTGTTATTATTAGTGGTGGTGGAAATGCTGGTCGAGCCGACCAGCGTTTCTTTACTTTCGGTTTCGTGGCGAGTCATGAGAATAACACCGCCGAATCACCGTTTATGGTCGGAACTACGACGGTATGTGATCGTCTTCCAACCTCTGACTTTGATGAATGAAAACATGAGTCTGTCTTGCGCCGGTCAAAGAATTTCACGGTGCGCAAAGGCTCATAAATGTAGTATGAAAACACTTCGCTTTTCCAAAACTCCTCGTTGTCCCTTTAAACCCTTTTCAAAACCTGTACTCTCTGTATGTAAAAAAGGCTAACAAATGCACATTGCACAATATTGAAAAAAAATCAAAAAAAAAAAAAAAAAAAGATTTTTGAAAAAAAAAATCTATTTAAAAATCGTCAAAAAAGATATCGCGATATTTATGTGAATCGATTTTTTCTCCCACCCCTAATCAACATCCACATCAATGCCCAACACCAACATCATCCAACCCTTCACTGTCCATGCACTGAATGGCAGAAGACTGCTGTGTATCCTACTGTGCATATGGTTTGATTTCACCATATGCAGATCTAAGGACAGAAACATTATAGATAAAGTGAAAACACGTCCCCCTGTGTTTCATCTTCTGTTAGTCACAACCCCAAGGACTGACTCTGTGTCCTTGTTGGTGGGTGCTGGTCATCTGGCTCTAGGTCCATGTGTGAACATTACACCTTAAACAGGGTTAGTCACTGAACGCAGCATGTTGCGCTACAGCTTCATTGTGTGCCACATAATAGTCAACAACACCGAGGAAACATATGTTATTTTTGTTGGTAAGTACGCTCTTATTGTGAAACAGCAGATTTTGAAGGCAACCTGTGACAAATGACATCTGTCTGGTGTTAAACTCTCCAACAATGCCTTTGTCTTTCTCTTTCTCTTTATTTGTCTCTGTAAAGCCCCCCCTCCGTACCTCCACCTCTCTCTCTGTCATTCTCCATCTAGGTCTCTCGCTCCTCGGTCTGTGAATAGTTAATCACGCTCTGTTTTTGCCTTATTAAGACTTAATGCAGAGAACAACAGCTCTGGTTTAAATCAGGGGCTGTGACTAAAATCAATAAATGAAAACCAGCCTCATCTCCTGCTCTCTTCCCTGCTCCCCCCCTCCCTCACGCTCAGCCCCCCGCCACCCCCTCACCCACCCCGTGTTTGCTGCAACACTGTATCCCATGTCTTTCACTAACTACATTAGAGAGCAATTACAGCTTAATGGCTGTCGAGATCCATTATCAACATTCATCTAACCTTTAAATATTTCAAGATAATACCACTTTAATTTGAGAAAAATGTAATGGAGACAGAGCGAGAGAGAGAGAGAGTTTTTCTCTTCTTTTCCCCCAGTGAAAACTCTCTCTCTCTCTCTCCACTTTTGCATTTCCCCCTTTTTCTCCCTCTCTCTCTCCCTCCCTTTCCTTCCACATCTGAACTTTATACAAAAAGTAAAAAAGCAATATAGCAAAGCTGAATAGATGAAAACATTTTGTAAAACACATCAAAGATAAAAAAAAAAATCTAATAAGTAGAAATAAAAGAGTCATGAAAGCACGATCAGGTAAACATCTGCTCCACCCGTCCCTCTGGTGTCAACTGTCTGCGCCGACGTGGTGAAATTTAGACTAGAACCTCATTTTTCTCACTTTCCAATGAAGTTGTTGTCATTTTGTCTCAGAGTCCCCTGGAAAGTCCTGAAAGACACCGGGGAAGTTCCAAAAAAAAAAAAAAAAAGCTACACATCACTGTCTGCAAGAGAATTTCATAAATGTCAGAGCCCCCAGAAACCATTCAGGCAGCCAAAAGCTGCTGGAGAACTTCAAATACAAAGTTGGTTAACTCATTTAGTAGGGGTGGGAGAATATTTTGAAATATTGTGCAATGTGCATTTGTTCGCCTTTTTTACATCCAGAGAGTCCAGGTTTTGAAAAGGGTTTAAGTTCACTTTATAATGGAGTATGTTAATTTATAGGCTCCTACAGTATTTGTGTGCAGATAAATGTTAAAAATGCTAAAGACTCTGAATCGGCAATATCGTAGAATCGCAATTTGAATCAAATCGCCATCCAAAAAATCATAGAAGAATCGAATCGGGAGAAAAGCATATCGTCCCAGCCCTATAACATTTAGAGAGTAAAGAAAGTGTGATACCCAATTGCAATTAAAAATGGTGACGAAAAATCGTCACACTGGGGAATCTGCTTCGGTATTTTGGACCTATAAAGGATTTAACCTGTTCAAACAGTAATATTGTAGGACTAAACTTAATTACGGCCTATTTCTTTTATAACCAAATTTGACTCAACATTCCTTAGGTGTGACAAGGTAGAGTTACATAATTATATATTTTTCGCCAGTAAAAACAATTGCAATGCAAGCAGAGAATAATAATACAAAAGTAATCAGCAAAATAAATAAATAGATGAATATGTAAAGGAAGAGTACAAAAGAAAAACCAAAAAACAGAAAGCAACAACAAAAAAGGACATCATTACTGTTATTATTGAGGAAATTAGCATTAATGAATCACAGGCAGACACAATGTGACTGAGTGTGAAACAAGCTGTTAGTTCAGTGAACTAATCCTCACAACCTAAACTATCTGTATATATGTCAATACAACTCCAGCTGGATAGATGTAAACGTCACCGTCTTCTAACCTGCATACCAACTTATTCTGTAAAGCATGCTTAATTAACTCAGCTGCTATTATTGTGTGTTAACAACCAACAGACTGACTTTGTATCAGATGGAAGTTTCCCTCTTTTCCCTGCACACACACTCACGCACACGATTGCACAATACATGAAACACTGTTCCAGTGGTGTAATAAGTAAAACACCCCCACACTCTGAGGACAACACAGTTTAGTCTGCAGAGAGAATCAGCGGCAGCCTCGGCAGAGTGAGAATGCAGCTTGTTAAGGAAACAGGTAAACATTTTCAGTGCTAATTTGCTCCAGTTTGTTTGCCATCAGGCCAATTTGTATTGTTCCAAACCAAACGCCACATCCTACCACAGATGAGATTCATAAAGTGTGGCTGAAAACAGCAGCAATCCAATTAATTCACACTTAACATGCTACACATGTGTGAGAGAGATTTTCTCATCCTCTGAGAGCCTGCTGTTATTTCACTGGGCTGCAGTTATTTTTAAAATATCCAGAGTGAGAAAAGTGCTGCAGACATAATCCCCAGGCAGGGTTTTTTTTTTTGTTTTTTTGTGATTGCTGGTAAAACAGTGATGTGCAGAGGTATGAGACAAGCTGAGAACACAGTTTTGGTCCCAGTCCTCCCATTAATCCCAGTAAACAGCAGCCCACCAGGATGTTTTCTCTGCTTTCTGTGTGATGGTTGTCAACGTGCACACCAGTTAGAGAGCGTCTGGTCAAATATTTTAAGAGGACCAAAAAAAAAAAAAAAACGATGAAAACTTTCACTGGCTGTCAACTTACATTCATATTCAGCCTTTTTTTTATGTTGAGAGCACCCCATTGTTTTACACACATCTAGAAAGCAGTCAGGAGTTCTGAACAATGCTCCGGATTTTACACATTTCACACTTTGAAGATGCAGATTTCTCCAGCTGGTATTTACTCACATGGTGAAGAGAAAGCAGGGCTGGAGGCAGAAACTGCAGGAGCTAGCCTCGCCAACAGAATTAAAGTAGCTTTAGTGCTAACTCTATTTTTTTTCTGGCACTCAGAGGACATGATCTCTGTTGCTCTAAAGCGGGGCTGCTCAATACGTTGATCGCGATGGTTGTAGTTGTTTTTTGCTTTGTTTTTTTAGTCTATCATCCATCATCCTGAATAGTCTTGTGCCCATCGGTGATTGGTGATTAAAAGGATGATCGGCGATAGATTTGTTTTCTTGTTAATGTTATAAAACAGGTGTAGAACAGCTACGCAGCGCAGCATCCATTGTGCTCTGGTTGGGCTGATTGCTGCTCAGATGGTGGTTGGATCTTCACATTCTGAACTGTTTTCAGTGCAGCCAAATGCCAGGATAAATAGAAAGTAATTAGAATGGTATAGAATGAAGTGCAGAGTGCTTCTCTGACAGCTCCTCTATGCAGGTCAGTCATTTCTTTGTGAGTTTTTTCCCCAACACGCAGATCTAGGTTTGCCGTCTTGTTATTGTCGGTCTTTCACAAGGTACAAATCTATAACCAAGGTCACATTACTCTCTCAATATCAGTTATACACAGTGTTATATCATATACTGTATATACTGTATATAGTATGACAGTTGTATATGACAGTTAACACGGTAAAAGTGAAACTCGTACGGTCCAATCATCGGCCATATATATATATATATATGTATATACAGTTAAGCCAAAAAGTATTCATATCCCTGTCAAATACAAGGAATTTTATTTTCCATTACAGATTAGTATTTTAACTCAGATTTGCCATAAATAGGACATGGAGGAAAGTCTGGAGCCATGACCAATTTATTTAAGTAAAGTTACATTGTTGAAGGTGTTCATTTAAACGTGGTGGTGACACTGGGGTATGAATAATTTTGGACATGGTGATTTTTATTCAATGTTTAAATGAACACTAGGGCTGTCCCGATTATCATCTTTTGATAATCGAATAATTCGCGGACATAAAATCGGTCAAAATCTGAGCTTCGACGGTTGGGGGTGTGCGTGATCGTAACGTCTGACCGGGGGCGGTGGGTGCGTGATCGTAGTGGAAATAATGAAAGTAATGGCAAACAAACACTGCATATCTCCAAAACCAGGCAGGTTTCCAGGATGCCAAGTAGCACACTCATTTTAATGTAACAATTGCAGATGAGAACCGGTGTCAAAAAAGGAAAAAAAAAATTAAAAAATCGATCACGGACTTCATGATCGATTATCATGGCAACGAACGAAGCTTCGAACACCTTCAACAATGTAACTTTACTTAAATAAACTGGTCATGGCTCCAGACTTTCCTCCATGTCATATTTATGGCAAATCAAGAAGCAACTAGCTCTTTATGTCAAATCTGAGTTAAATCTGTAATCTAATCTAATCTGTAACTGACAAAATTAAGAAATCCCTTGTATTTGACAGGGGTATGAAGTGTAGGCCTACATATATGATAACAGCATGATCTACCTCCATAAATAATGGAGGTAGATCATTTTGACCTGGTCGTTTTAAAAGAAGCTCACAAGCCAAAAAGTTTGGGCACCCCTTCATGCTCCAGAGGAACTTTAGTTGCTGTGAAGTTTGTGTCTGATGATCTTCTCTGGTTTGTATCACTGAAGCCATGAACACACGTTTCCAAAGGTCACAAACATTGGGGCACGTTAACAGGGAGAATCTCCTATGATTCATACACGCGTGTTTCTAAACAGCTCGTCTGCTCTGCATGCTCCGCTTTACAATAAGACAAGTGTATTGGCAAAGGTCTGTCACACACGCACACACACACACACACAGGGAACGGTTAGTTAATCAAACACAGACGTGCACATGCACTCAAACACACGCGTGCGCACACATGCATACATACGTACATATACACATGAACACACACACACAAAACACAGGGACTCCAGAGGTTTTAGGCACCAGATGTCAGAAAGGCAGAGCGTGACACTTGACTAAGAACAGGCCTCACAGGCCAAAAGCCGCTGCACTCTATAACTGCATTGATCTCAAGAAAACACCCACACCCACTTGCACACACACACACAAATACATATGCACGCACACACACTAAAGTGAAGGCTTCCCTTTGAAAACCACATAATACATGTCTGGGCACGCAGGAAGGAGAGCTCTGCTGCTCTCTCTAAACACATTAAAGCACGTCCATGTGTGTGTGTGTGTGTGTGTGTGTGTATGTGGATGTGTGTGTGAGCCACAGAGAGAAAGAGTGAGGTAAGTGTGTTCCACTGCTCAAAATGACAACAACAGCAGTCATCTAAAGACTCAACTAAATTAGGTTCCACGCAGACCGCTGGTCTTTCTGAAGGTTCTCCAGTTCAAACACAATGCTGAGGACACACACACAGCTCTACTGTACAGATCACTTTTTTAAACTAATCCTTAAAGGGATAGTTCACCCAAAATTGAAATTTCTACTCATTATCTACTCCCCCTCATGTGGACTAAAGGCTGGGAGAAGTTCTCCGTGGCTTCTCTCTTCTCCCAGCCCTTAGTCCACATGAGGGTGAGTAGATAATGAGTGCAATTTCAATTTTGGGTGAACTATCCCTTTAACATCACTTGCTTCTCATATCACTGTCTTCGTATTGTGCTCGAGTCCCTCCCATATATGGAGTAACAGAGTTTGTCTCCACTGTCCACAGCTCTACAAATAAGTAACAGCATAAATCAGTGCAACACACAACACAATGCACCACAAAGATCTTTCTGTGGGCTAATGCTCCACCTGAATTATTAAAGAATGCATTTTCACACACACACACACACACACACACACACACACACACACACACACACACACACACACACACACACACACACACACACACACACACACACACACACACACACACACACACACACACACACACACACACACACTCTTGTGTAAGAGAGTGAAAATGTATTGTGCACTTGCCTTTAAAATAACAGTGAAATACTGTCAGCATGTCACTGACTTCAGATCAGACTTGTAATGGCCAATTTAGCCGATCGTCCTCCATGATCATGTGTCAACAATGCACATGACCACGCCTCATTTTAACAACTACAACCTCTCATTCCCCCACTCAGAGGAGCACAAAGTGTATTCTGCCTTTATATGATGTTGGCACTAGACAGGAACATAACAACACCACTGGTCTGGAACCAGCTGGATGAAGTCTACACTGCTTTGCACTGGGTGGAGGTCTTTAAATGTCGAGATGCACTGAAAGGAATAAACATAGATCGCATCACACCTGTCTCTTTGGTACTGAAAGTCCATTTCTGTCAGGACCACTATGTCAAAATAATATTTATTTACTTGCACAGTTTTATTTGGCGGTATTAGGGATGCAAATTATCGAGTAATTCATTAATCGATAGTTGATAGACCTTATCGATCGATGATCGATTAATTGATAAGCAGCGATTTTCCTGAGAAACTAAATTTAAGGGGAAAATTTAAGATCAACATTCCTTATGGACTTTACACTAGTATTTGTTAGTGGGACAGAGAGCTCTTGAAGTCCTATCATAATGAGATGAGATGAGAGAGCTGCGTTTCCATTACAGATTTTCGCAAAATAAAAGCGATATTTCTGAAACTTCGAAAAGGTGCAATTGCCATTTGCGGGTGTTTCCATTGAAAGGTATTTTGCGAATGAGCCATAATGCGTCTTGCGTTTCTATGGTGACGGCACAGCGATCTCAGCTGCGACAGCTGTTGCTGTTATTGTTTTTAACAGTGACAAAAACAGCGCTTGATTACTGAAAGGCAAAGCCCGTGTGGCGCTGCAGCGGCCACAGATAAGGACGCACTCACACTAGGGTCAGTTGATCCGCACCGTGCTGAAGCCCGAATGCCCCCCTCTCCCCCCTGTCCCCCGCTGGCCCGGACTCTCACCACCTCGAACCCAAGCTGCTCAAGCAAGCACGGTTTCCTCCGTTGATACAGAGGGATTATTTGTTTACCAACACGGCGGATGTGCGCTTTAACCTGACTGCAGAAAGAACGGAGCCTTTTAACACCAGCGGTGATGAGGCGCTGACAACAATATAGCTGGTTGTGTCCACACACCCGTACTGGTTTATGTGACTTAAGGTGACATTTCGGCGCAGGAGGGAGTGGGAGTGTGGATGCGAGCCAAATTTCCTTCAACCATGCACGGAAAAGGAGAATGATAGGAAAGGTTTTTCTAATTTAATGAGAAACAATGCCCAGGTCAGCAATGCATGACAAAAAACATGTGGTTCATTTGTCCCCTCAAGTTACATAAACCAACACAGCGTGGACACACCGCTGTTCTCCGCGGCACCGCAACAAGCGCTTTTTTCTTCTTTTTTTAAATTAAGCTCCGGTAGCCACCGGCTAAACTACGGAAGGATACTGTAAACCAGCGCGGATCCGGTGTGTTTATCAAAGCTTGGTCGCCGTGCCGGGTCGGTTTGAGCTGCGGTCAGGCTGCATTACAACTCCTCAGGCAGCTCCGTGTCGGCGGCTTTTTGACTCGTTACTCACTGATCGTCTGTGTGTTAGCGATGGTACAGCCTGAGTCCCGTATAGCTACAACAGGTAACAGTGTTGTCTCTTTTCACCTCCTCTCCCTCTCTCCCTTGTGTGCTGCAGTGCGCTGCACAGGTTTACACAGAGATCCGCTACATTATGTCGGCTTTGCTTGTTTACATTTCACAGTAAAACTCCCATTGAAAAGGAACGATTAATTGCAAGTAATTTAATTTAATCGATTAAATTCTTATCGACAATTAATCGATAGTCGATTAATTGTTTGCATCCCTAGGCGGTATGGTACTGTTCTGGGACCCCCTGCTCTTCCACGCGCTTGCGTGGAAAGCCTGAGGCAGGAAGAGCACCTCCCTGCCCTTCACGAGCCATCATGAACGGCATAAGCAGGGAGCGCAGCAGCAAAGAAAACCCAGACAGAGCAGAGTAACCAACATGTACAATGACAGGAGGAGCTGGGGTGGAGGTGGGTTGCAAAAAAGCCGGCAGAGGAAGCAGCAGCAAGGGAGGTGACGTCGGACTAGAGCAGTTTAAATAGCGCGCTCTGAATGCAGTTCCCCAATAGGAAGCAGCCACAGGGAGTCAGCTGAGCCATCAGCTGATCTGCACAGGTGAAGACAGTTAAGCTGTGCTGATTAAGAGCTTGACGTCATGGCCTGCCAGAACTAACGCTACGCTTAATTTGTTGTTCTTTGTTGTTTCTTGAAAGGCCCTTTATAAATGAATGTTGTTGTTATCATTATGTGGCCACAGTTTTAGCTGAGTTTAGCTACTGGAAGCAGATCCTCATGCTGGTTTCTCCTGAAGGTCTCTGGTGCCCTTACACCAGGACTTACACTTTGAAAAACCCTCCTGTAACACACAGGAGCATTTTCCTCATAGACCATCAGAAAATAACCCTCAGCAGAGTCAAATCAGTCTTTGTTCTGTGAATATTTAAAGGTATTCAGAAAAGAAAATAGATTTTGAGCCCACTGTGGGTCTTACCATTAGTGTAATAACTCTATCAGACGATGTACAGTAGCCCAAACTTTGTGCAAAATTCTATTTTTGAGTAAATCCAGGATGAAAGTGGGGTAATTTTTTTTTTTTTTTTTTTTTAAATCTGTGCACTCTCTTCAGCCAGTGTCAGTGGTGAGAGAGAAGAATCACTCTATAGAAACTACTTACAAAGTACAAAACTATATCTGTGTTAGTTTGTAAAATGAAGAATCCATTTGGGGCCAGATCTACTAAAGGTTTGCGTGTATTAAAACGTGTGCAAACATGATTGCACGCGCACATGTGGAACCTGATCTACTAACCGGACGCACCGAGGATTGCGTCTCTCAAACGGGCAAAATAGCACATGCGATCCATTTAACGTGTTTGCCTTGATGAATATATAAATATGGGCGTTTCTGCCAGAACGCGCAAAATACTAGGCAAAGCGATGTAACGTTACCTGCAGCGATGTTATTCTTCACTTTATTAGGTTTTAATATTTTTTCGTGCAAGTAGGTAACCGTTTAGATCCCAATATGCGGTTGTGGAAGTTTGCTCCGTTCTCGGAGCAGTGAATCTCCTGTGGAGCAGCGACGTAGCGTAGCATCATATCGGACGTAGCTTAGCATCATATCAGACGTATAGCGTAGCATCATATCAGACGTAGCGTAGCATCATATCAGACGTAGCGTAGCATCATATCAGACGTAGCGTAGCATCATATCAGACGTATAGCGTAGCATCATATCAGACGTAGCGTAGCATCATATCAGACGTAGCGTAGCATCATATCAGACGTATAGCGTAGCATCATATCAGACGTAGCGTAGCATCATATCAGACGTAGCGTATCAGATGCAGCAGTCCGGTCTGCGGAGCCGGTCGGCCTCTGGACTCTGTATGTACACAAATCACCACCCAGATCAATAAATCAATGTTTTACAATGAACCGATCGGTCTATAGCTATTCAATTTAATTTACAGAGGGAAGTTCAGTTGTTTTTTCGTGCACGTCCGCAGCACAGCTTGGTAGGAAAAAACAAAATATGTTGGCGCATGTGCATAAGTGGTCTGGAGTGGTCTTGATATTCAATGTGCACTTCAACCACAGACTGTATAGGACTTCAACACATGTAGGCCTGGGTTTTGTTATTATTCTGTTGGAGGATATAAGCAAGTTGCCTTTTTTGTGCCAAATTGGAACTTCACAGGAGAGAATCTGTGTTCAAAGTTTAAAGAAAGCTATTAAAATAGTCTTTGAATTTAAATATTCTTTCTTTGTGTTTATTCTACACTAATTTGATGATCATACATAAATAAACATTCGTTACTAATCGCGATTAAATACAGAAAAGTGTGTGATTAATTAGTTGTTGTTTTTTAATCGATTGACAGCCCTAATTTAAAATTAACAGACTGAAGAGCTAAGACCTCCGTGTGATAAAACACTGATGAGCAAAGTTGAACAAATTCTTCTTCTTCATTGCTTCTTAAAATCATGCAAACATAAACAGAGAGAAATTAGAAATATATATATATATTGTTACTCATTTAAAAGGAAAATAATGCTGAAGTGGGTTTTTTTAGTTTATTTGAGGAGCTAGTGGTGAGTTTTTCCCCTAGGTGATTATATTAGCACAAATCAGAGATTTTGAGTGAAAACCATAGAAGGTGTGTGTGTGTGTGTTTGTGCGTGTGTGTGTGTGTGTAGCTGTCAGACTCTATAACACGTGTCATTAAGTTAACAGAGAACAGGACCCGCTGCTTCACATTTCACATTATTACTATTAGTAGAGCCGCGGTCTGGTCACGCACTGAATCAGAGTGTAAACAGTACACGTCTTTTTTTCTTCTTTTTTTTCTATGAGGTGGAAGGAGACTTGAGGAAACGCTGGTCAAGCAGAGAATGTAACCTAATAAGTTTAACACCAACTCTGCTTTCAAAAAAAAAAAATGTCCAGAGCAGATCGTGGAGCTCCAGCTGGTTTCTGAGGAAATGCTCTGTTCTCAGTTTATACTGTAAACTACTGCGGTGTGTTCTTTAGAAATTACACTGAGTCACAGCTCAGCAATGCATGTGGTTGAGCGCTGCAGCTGCATGGGCCACACACTGCAGGACAGGTTACACACACACACACCGACATATATGAAAATCAGAGGCCGTTATCACTTTACAATGAATCTAAGTGCACCGTGTTCCAGTAAACTATGTTTCTAAATGTGGCATCAAGTTTCAGTCTGAGTTTCATTTTGAGTTTCAGGAAGCTTATTATACAGCTTATCATCTTTTGCTTTAGATGTCACTGTGATTTCCTGTACATGACGGTAGAAAATCCTGGATGAGCCGGGCAGAGCAGAGCTACAACATGAAGCCGTCACTGCTGAGGAGAAAACTAAGTGTCCAGATCAGTGAGTTTCACAAGCTGATCCTGGAGCTGCTGCAAGATCCACTTCAACATCTACCTTCAGTCAGGAGAACAATTTTAAAGGGATAGTTCAGCTCTTTTGAAGTAGGGCTGTATGAGCTACAAATGCCCATTAAAGGGATAGTAGCATTTTTAAAAAGTGGGGTTGTATGATCTACAAATAGCCCTTAAGTACTTAAATTGCAGTAGAAGACTCTCTGCACTCCTCCCGTTAGCAACGCCAGCCCATAGCCCTGCCCAGAGATTTACAACATACAGTGTTGTGAACAGACCCAAAGAAACGGCCTATTTTCACGGCCTAAAAGAGGTTTTACCTGAAAAAAAAAAAAAAACACAGTTCCATTGTTCGCTATGATATAATTTTTTCCAGGTGAAACCTCTTTTAGGCCACAAAAATAGGCTGTTTCTTTGGGTCTGTTCACAACACTGTATGTTGTAAATCTCTGGGCAGGGCTATGGGCTGGCGTTGCTAACGGGAGGAGTGCAGAGAGTCTTCTACTGCAATTAGGGGCTATTTGTAGATCATACAACCCCACTTTAAAAAAATGCTACTATCCCTTTAAGTTCACTAGATGCAGTAGAAAGGCATCTCCCCTCCTCAGTACACTGTTGTCAATGAGGGTCATTAATCAGCATATTTTCACCGCCTACGAGAAGTCCCGTCTCTAAATAATAAACATTAGTTCCAGATAAACAAACTTTTTTCCGACCAGTTGATGCATTGCAAATGTTTTACTTTAGATCGAACCGGTGTATTATTTAGAGACAACCCCACTTCAAAAAAAAAAAAGAACTATCCCTTTAACATTAGCCTACTGCAAAACCTATTGATTCTTACTAGCAGACAGCATGATTCACTTTATGACAAAGTGACCACACCATTTAAAAAAATGTTTCTGTTTCCCCTTGCGTCTGCTCAAGAGTTCACCATCAATTGAGACTTGTGCAGAGACCATACAGCAAGATGGCTGCCACTGAACACATTCACTTCCACACACACACACACACACACACACACACACACACATTTCAAACACGCAGCGCTACAAATTAGAAAGAGCTGAGTAAATGTGGAGCAGGGCTGGGGGTGGAGGGTGGAGGGTGTGCTGCTGCGTGAGCGTTGGCCATGTTTGGGACGGAGAACAGTCACTACTTGTTTTATTGCCTCATGACGAACACCTGCACCGACTGAGGAGGAGGAGGAGGAGGAGGAGGGAAAAGAGGTTGAGGGCAGACAAAAGGCTTACATCTGAGAGGGAGAGGGGTTGTGGGGCACAGTGGGAGTGTGTATCTGTGTGTGCGTTTGAGTTACAGGTTACATTCTTACAAAAAAAAGGTGCCAAATGGGACAGAATGTGTACGTGCAGCGTGCATGCTGTGACACACACATATGTATGCCCTGGAAAAAATAAAGAGACCACTCCAAAATGTTGTTAATAAATCAGCCTTATCTCTACATGTATGGCAGCCATAGATTCCAGTGTCTATTGAACTCCAACACAAGCACCTCACTGAATCAAATCATATTTAATGAGGAAGAAAGATTATAAATTAAAAAAAAAAAACACTACTGCGATTAACAATTGGGATTATTCCACCAATTTTGATTTCTAAACTCTTCCTAAGTTTAGAAAGTAGACTTGTGTTGTTTTAAAATGAATATGAACTTGTTTTCTTTGCATTATTTTGACCTGTTGCCATTTTCTGCAAATAAATGCTCTAAATGACAATATTTTTATTTCCAATTTGGGAGAAATTTTGTCAGTGGGTTATAGAATGAAACAAAAGTCTTCATTTTAGTCTAACACATAGTAAAACCAGAGGAACCAATCATTTTGAAGTGGTCTCTTAATTTTTTTCCAGAGCTATATCAGCAGATTAACGTCCATCTTTTTGGCATTAAAAGCTTGATAATCACATGAGTGCAAGTTCCACTGTCTCTATACACTCCCAAATATCATGTTGTCTTTAAAGCAGCTTACATGACCAGCTAATAACATGTGAGACATGTGTTGTTTCATTTTCTCTCATGTTCCAGTTGTTCCAGAGTTGTATGAACTAAAATGTCTGTGGCCTGAATCAGTTTAGTGACTCAATCCTAAACAGTAGCTGTCACAGGCTTGTGCATGTAGACATGTTGTATAAGCCCACTGGTTTTCACTCCTCTCCAACCAAATAAACCAATGCATCAAAAAACAATCCACTGTTTTCAAGCAGCATGTTGGAGCTATTTAGTCACCTGCAAATTCTTTGTATGGTGACTCTCAAAGGCAGTGCATGTTAGCATGCTTGGTATTTATCAGTCAGCTGTGTTCTACACAGACACTCTAATCCGCTGTTTTTCAGCCTTGGGGTCGGGACCCCACGTGGGGTCGCCTGGAATTCAAATGAGGTCGCCTGAAATATCTAGTTATTGATTAAAAATTTTTACTGATAAAAATATATTTTCAAAGGGACAACGAGGAGTTTCTCCGTCGGCAGAACGAAAAATTCTACGACAATAAAAAAGTCTCATATTAATGTGGATGAATCTTCGTTACCCACACTTGTTAATGGGCCCATTTTCGATAAATATATCGTTTTGTCTCTATGTATGTGATCGTCTTCCAACCTCTGACTTTAATTCTTGAAAACATGAGTCTGTCGTGCACCAGTCAAAGAATTTCACGGTGCACGGAGGCTCATAATGTAGTGTGAAAACACTTCGCTTTTCCAAAACTCCTCGTTGTCCCTTTAACTAATTATTATTCTTTTTAAAATTCTTAAAACAACAGTATTCTGTTTACTGATGACAGAAAGCTACAACTTTGTCTATGACACTGAATATTGTATTTATTTTCTTTGCATGTCTATCATGACCAGTGATGGGAATAACGGCGTTATAAAAGACCGGCGTTACTAACAGCTCCTTTTGTCACTAACAACTAGAATCACTGTTCCCCTCGTTATAACCCCGGTACCATTACTGACAGTGAAATGTGTCGTTACTCGTTGTTACTTGACTCAAGAAGTCCTGTCGCAAAGTAATACACTTGTTATAGTGTACATTACACATTTTTTTTCAGTCCATCAAATAGTCGTAAAAACAGGAGGTTATGGTTAGAGGGTAAGGGAGCATTTTATAAAAAAAAGTGATGCATTAGTTACTTTCCCGTGTAATTAGTTACTTTTATGATGTATAATTCAGTCATTCACTCAGTTACTTTTGAGAGAAGGAAACTATAACTATTTTTTTTTTTTTAAGTAATGCGCCCAACACTGATCATGACACACATCTGATCCCCAGTGTGTCATTTTCCACTTCAAATGAAGGTTGAACCCAAATTTATGTCTGAAATCCAGCGTACATCCTTTCCACCACAGAAGGTCTCACCATACGGCCCAAACACTCCATCAATGAAGGAAGCCGTTTATAGAGGAAACAGGAAGTGGAGCTGCTGCTTTCCTGAAAATATGCTTGTGCCTCAACGTGAGTGAGGATTTACTGATCTTTGCAACACACTGCTTCCACAAAAAACCCAGCCAGGGCCTTCGTACAGAGAGGTGCAAGGAGTCATTTAGGTCAACAAGGTGGTTCTAATCAAATCATCTTAATCAATCACATACAATCAAACACACAGGGTGTGTCTGACACACACACAACCACACGCACACGTGCTGAAGTGACAGAGCCTGGCCCCCCCTCTTACAGAGTCACTGAAGCAATTAGTTCTGCTTCCTGAGTCCAGACTGAAGTATTTAAAACCTCTGGCCACACCCAGAGCCTTGTGTCTGACAGAGCTGCAGACATGCAGTGGAAAAAAAAACACATCTCATATCTGTTATGTACACACACTTAGTGTATGTTTAATCAGCTGTTTAATCAATTGTTCTGTGCAGGAATATGCTATAGTGGTTAAGACTAAGTCTTAGGATGCACTCCAGAAGCAGCTGGTGCGCCTGCAGAAACATGTTGCAGAATTCAAACTGAAAGTTCACATTGAAGGAGCCGGAGCTGCTGGACTACAAGGTGTCTGCAGTCCTCACTAACATGTCAAGTCCTGATATTTAGACAGTAGTGGTTTCCCAACTGTGACAACATGTTGCAAGGTGCAAGTGCAAGACTCTAATCCGCTGTTTTTCAGCCTTGGGGTCGGGACCCCACGTGGGGTCGCCTGGAATTCAAATGAGGTCGCCTGAAATATCTAGTTATTGATTAAAAATTTTTACTGATAAAAATATATTTTCAAAGGGACAACGAGGAGTTTCTCCGTCGGCAGAACGAAAAATTCTACGACAATAAAAAAGTCTCATATTAATGTGGATGAATCTTCGTTACCCACACTTGTTAATGGGCCCATTTTCGATAAATATATCGTTTTGTCTCTATGTATGTGATCGTCTTCCAACCTCTGACTTTAATTCTTGAAAACATGAGTCTGTCGTGCACCAGTCAAAGAATTTCACGGTGCACGGAGGCTCATAATGTAGTGTGAAAACACTTCGCTTTTCCAAAACTCCTCGTTGTCCCTTTAACTAATTATTATTCTTTTTAAAATTCTTAAAACAACAGTATTCTATACTTTCACTTTCTCGAATATAAATCAAGTTCAAATAAAATGCAGCATTTAAAAATATCTGAGCTGGCGCATCTTGATTGACGGCCAAATTTCTGGCGATCAGGTGCAGTCATGTGATCTCAGGGAGACCGCTCTAATCAAAAGGCCAGGACCCGGTCTCCACTTGGTCCACCAGCTTTGGGATCAACTGGAACATCCTCCCTGAGCCAGACCTCATCAGTGCTGGACTTCACCGATGTTCTTGTAGCTGAGAGCAAATCCCTGAAGCCAGATTCTGAGGTGGAGTGGAGGTTATGCCATTGGTTGTTGCATGGCAAGTTCTGCCATTGAAGATGACTGGAATGCAGTGCTGTCAATGCACATTTAACATTTCCACTTATTTTTGATTTGGATTGTCGAGTCTCATAATAAAGCAAAAATAATGCCAATGTGTTTTTACTATTTAGCAGAAGTAGGTGTCACATCCTCCCAAATGGCATTTCTTTCTTTCAAAGTTCCAAGTGTTGTAAATCTTGCTGATATACACCTGTGCCTTCTGAGAACACAGCAGCAGGGAAACAACTTCTTAAAGCCGCATTTATTGGATAATTGGTCCTTCAAATGGCTTCAAGCTGTTGAAGGATGGCCATCCAACAGGCAGCAAGCTGGAAAATGAGAGAAAAGAAGAAAGTCCGGGGAGGAGGGGGGGGGTCCAAAAACCAACTAATGTCCTTTTTAACGTCCTCTTAACCACGGGCTAAAAATACTGTGAGGAAGTGAAGGTTTCAGCCTCGAGTTATTGCAAACACAAAGCTGTCAACTAAGACAAACAACCACAAATACACAAGAGTAATTCTCAGCTTTTGCAATTAGCATTCCATGTTGGTTCTCAGTGTAGTGCAGGAGAAGACTGAGGGGGGGTTTGAGTGGGATCCAGAGAGAGTCTTTCTGAGGTCTGAAGTTATTCAGGACAAGTGCAAGTCATGTTTCTAGGACGTCACAAAGCAAGTCAAGTCGTGCAGGGCAGTTCCAAGTCTCATTTGCATTGATTTGATGCAAATCAATGCAAAGGTGTTTGGCATCGATTTGATTTGATTTAAGAGAGAATGAGTAGGAAGGGTCAAGAGAGGGGGGAAAAAAGCTACAGTAAGAGGAGAAGGAGAGAGAATAAAAGAAGGACAGAAAGAAAGAAAAGAGAGGGAAAGAGCACCAGAGTGAAAGAAGAGGAAAAGACAGAAGAGGAAAACAAGAGGGAGAAAGAAAGTCAGGGAGAGCAAGAGAGAAATGTTTGGAGTGAGGAGTTATTGCTATTCAGACTCCTGACAGTGTGGAATGTGAGAGGGGAGATCAATGTGGTATCTCACACTCAAACACACACACACACACACACACACAGACTGCCAGATGTTCTTTAGCCAATGAGAAAGAAGCAGTCTGGTCTCCTCAGGTCAACCCGCATGCGTCTCAGACACACACACACACACACACACACACACAGTCTATCTCTCCTCACATTTCCTTCTTTGCTACATTCACTGTTAGTGCATTTCCCACCATTTTATCAATGAAGTGAACGCTGCGACACCAACACTGCTGATGTTACACATTCAAATCCTAAGAACAAAGAACTCCACAGTGGGATGTTCAGCTGCACCGACACCGTCGCCGTTACAGGTTTAGGTCCAAATCTGGAAAACTGCACTATACTTTTAATATAATTAACGGCTGGAATTTGAACAGCCTACTGTATATATAATAGGAGTTATAATTGTCTTGTGTGCCAATGTGTGAAATAAAAATGATAATAGTAAGAATTCCGTCGAGAATCAGGAAAGAAAATTCACACAATATCATCGATCAAAGGTCAAGGTCTCCTTGATAGAACTAGTGGACCATCAGGCACAACGGCTCTTCATCTTCTCTCTAACACCGCCGGTTCCTGCTGCACTACACAACTTCATTAGACAAATGTCCAAAACAAGACAAAACACACTGGGATTCTGTGAAATAAACTAGTTTCACATTGGACCAAAACACCAATTAAACGTCAGGGAAGAACATCCAAATTAACATAAACACAGCCAGAGATGGTGGCATAAATTTACTGCTGATATCGCTCTGTGTGTGCGTGCGTGTGTGTGTACATGTGTGTGTGTGTGTGCAAGAGAGAAAGAGAAAGAGTTGGAAAGGGACTATTTGTTCTTCTTTTTTAACTTGTGCATAGATGAACAGCACAACAGCAGAATAATGCCACCATGACACACATGCACTTTCTTTTTTCCTCCCCATTTTCTCTCTCTCTCTCTCTCACCATGTACACACAGTTACTGTATACACACACATGCACACACACACTCGCACACGTACACACAAACACTCTGTCTGGCCTGTCACAAGACCAGATGGCACTAGGGGTGTTCCAGACAATTTACAGTCTGCGTGTGTGTGTTTGTGCACGTATGTCAGTATGTGTGTGTGTGTGCGTGTGTGTGTGCCTGTGGAAAAGGGGGGGTTGGTTGGAAAATATATCTCCTCCACACACACACACACACACAAACGTGCACGCACAGGGACTTGGCAGTGCCACTCCGGTGCCAGCGCTGCCAAAGACTGAGAATAAAACAAAAGCTGGGACGAACCATTGTGCCACTTCCCCCTGCTTCCCTCCTTATCCCACCCCCCCTCACTCTGAAACACATGGTTTAACCTGCTGATCTCTGCGGTGTGAAGGTTCACCGTGTCTCTGGCAAGTCAGCTTACATCACATTTGTACACTAAACACCTTCAAAAAACACACACAGATCCTCAGCGTATACACGAGGAAGAGAACATTGACAGATCTGTGCTTCAGCAGCTCAGCTCCACTTCAGTGTGAGGTGAAGGGTTCGGAGCAGGAAGGGCAGAGGGAGAAACAGAGGAAAATGACGGATGGGGAGAAAGAGGATGAGGATGAGAGAGGAAACAGGATGTTTTTCTAATTTAAAATATGCTAAGATAACCTTGATAAATTCCGGTTTTATCACAGAAATGCTTTGACTTGAGCTGAAAAATTGGGTTTTGAGTGAAAAGACAGAACAATGCAAACAACATTACAACATGGTGAGATGTGACGTGTGATTCCCCCTCCATCTTCATCATATCCACCCTCCTCTCTGGGCAGCTTTGATGCAGAATTTGAACCCCATGGTGTTTACGCTCTTTTTCCCCCACTCTATTTTCTTATAAGCTTACGGCAAAATAAGTTATTTAGCAAAGCATGCCATATGTTCTTATTCTGGGGATAGGTTAGGCTATGCAGAAATGCCATCATTTGGTATTTTTGAGGTCAGCCATGAGGTCAGATTTGAAGCTTAGTGTTTAGTGTCCAAGTTCAAGAGGAAGTGTGGAATGAGAGCGGGAGGAAAGAGTCAATGCTGGTGGTTTCAAGCAAACACACTGCTAAAGCAAATAACAACAAACACGTGACATGAAAACAGGATGCTGAAGGAACTACAGTCTAATAATATGAACAAACTTTGCACTAACTAGCAAGAGCAAGAGGACAATGTGTGAGTCAACTGCTGGTTTGGAGGAAGATGAATGGGTGGAAGCAGGAGAGTCGGAATGGAAGGAAGAAACGAAAGAGGAGTTGGAAGGAAATGAGAGAAAAAGGAAGGAAGAGGGTAAAGCAGAAAAAAATAGGAGGGAGAGACTGAACTAAACAGAAGACAAGGGATTGGAAGCTGAGAGAAAGAAGAGCGAGAAGAATAAATGTTGGGAGAGATGAAAGACAGACGGGTTACAAATAAGAAAGGTCTACTGTACATACAAAAAAGCATACAAAGGTATATAGAGAAAGACTGAAGAGGAAAAAAAGAAGGTAGGATGAAGGAAAGGATGAGGAAAAAGGAGTGAAGGTATTGAGGAGGGTGAAGGAGCTGGAAGAGGATCCAGAAGAGGATGAGCTGTGAGATGAAGGATGGAGGCAAAACTGAGGCGGAGAGGGATGGAGCAACATCAACCAGGGGGGAAGACGAGACGAAGAAGGGATGAAGGAGGATGAAGAGAGGTCAGAGAAGAGTTAGAATAGAATGACAAAGAAATAGGTGAGGAGACAGGGATTAAGGAGGAAGAAGTGCAGGGAATGAAGGAGAAGAACATCAAGAAAGATGAAGATGAAGATGAAGACGTCGGTGGAATCAGCTGCTCCGACCGCATCACGTTACATTTCCAAACCTCCATCTTCTCAATTAACAGCCAGCGTTTCTCCATAACACACCTCTTCTACCTTTATTTAAGCCACTTCACACTCACACACACCTACGCAAACATTTTAAGCCCACATCTGCTGCACACACACACACACACACACACACACACACACACACACACACACACACCGCACTCGAAACACACAAGATTCCACATTAAACTCCCAAAAACAATTGAGCTTGTCACACACTTACACTTACAAGCATAAACACAACACACACACACACACACACACACACACACTCTGCCGCCTCCCAGAATAAGTTGGCTGCTTCTGATTGGAGTGGTGTTTGTTGCGGAGAGGTGTTGAGCGCCGCTGTAATTGCCAGGAAGGCTGGTTGACGTTCACTGTCTCTTTTATTTTTTAAGGAGCGGGTAATTAGGCTCGGTGACTGCGATTGTGCCGCCGCCGCCGCCGCCAATAGGGGCAAACAGGTGCGGGAACGAGCGCCGAAAAACACGACACCTCAGCGACGTCACAGGCCGACCGCAGAGAGAGGAGAAGGTGCTGTTCATCAGTGACGAGGGGGGCCGGGGGGCCGGGGGTCGGGGCCCCGAGGCAGGAGGTTTCACCCAGGATACGGAACATGGAGGAAACCATGTTCACCACAGAGGGGGGGAGGAGGGGAGGAGGGGGGGGGGGGCTGATTGGAGGAGAGGAAATGAGCAGATTGTGCGACAGAGAAGCAAAAGAAAATACACTTGTGAATATAACTAATAACTCTAAACTAAAGACGGCACAGCCACACCTGCTCTGCAAGGCTGCACAGAGTGGTGCTAAAGCTAAATGCTACCACCAGCATGATCTTCAACAGCTATCATGTTACCATGGTTGTTCAGTGTGTGTGTAGCATGCTAACTGTGCTGACCAGAGGTAAACATTAAAGGTTGAATATGGAGAATTCTTATTAAAAGCTATATTTTTGCAAAAAGAATATATCCACGGGGCATTTAGAGGGGTGCAGAATACAAGTAGGGCCGCAACTAACGATTATTTCATTATTGATTAATCTATGGATAATTTAAAAGATTAAAGCAGAAGTAAGCAGAATGTTTGTGTTAATATAAATCTTTAAATAGTTGTATCTTCCGACAGCAATCACTTCTATAGAGTGTTTGGTCTGAAACACGGGTCTGTCAGTCACTCTGCTCTGCTGTAAGCCGAGGAGAAAACTTTCCTTGTATCCTACAACCTTTATCCAATGAGGAGAGAGAACGGCATAAAGGGGCGGTCCTCTCTGTGTGTGCAGCCAAGGGATGCGCGTGAATGTGGTGACGTAGGGACGAGGGCGGGGACTGCTAACTCCATCTGCTGACAGGAAGTTAGCCAAAACCACCGGATCGCTTACTTCTGCTTTAACTGATTAGTTGTTTGGTCAATAAAATGTTAAAAAATGTTGAAAAATGTCCTCAAATGTCTTGTTTTGTCCATAAACCAAAGAGAGACTCAGTTTATTGTCAGAAAGGAACAAAGAAACCAGAAATATTCACATTTAAGAAGCTGAGAAGAGGAATCAGAGAATTTTGACTTTTTCTTAAAAAAAACTACTCAAACCTCCAAGCTCTAAATACAAGTACTGCTCTTCCATGAAAAAAAAAGTAGTCTGAATTAAATCATTTAAGAAATGTTTACAAGTTTGACAATGACTTCCTGTTTAGCTCGTACCAGCCAGCTGCATTGGGGGTCACTTCTCCACTGTTTTGCTAACCCTCCTCCTGGTCATGTGCATTTGTTTTCAACGAAGCCTTGCAAAATCAATCGGTGGATCGGTGGATTATCATAAATGTGTTACGATGTGTGTATTTGTGCAGTCTTATCCGTCAAAAACAAGAGACTACAGTTTACGGGGCGCGGTGCCATCGAGACGAGAGCTGTGACACCGGGCCAGAGGCTCTGATCAGCAGGTTTGGTTTTCAGCCAGGATGTGGAAGGAGCCTCCACTCTCATTTCATTTATCTAACATCACAATTAGTCCCAAGCTGTTTAATCATGGTAAAAATGAAACATAAGGTAAATATTCTGCGTAGTTCTTCTCCTCTGTGCTACTCTGTTTTACTTAGCAACGGTCTGGCTACGACTGCAGGGATTATTTTTCCGTTGTTGTTGTTCCTGCTGTAGCTCTGATCAATAGATGGTGGTATTCTGGTAATTCTCCATATCCAACCTTTAAACACAAAGTGTAGCTGAGGCTGATGGGAAAGTAGGCATTTATGGTCATTTGGCAAAAATACAGAAATGTAACAAAAATGCATTTTGTGATGCAACAGTGATCAAAACTTTTGACCCTTGGCCATCACCTTGTACTGAGTTCATCCTGAGGTCAAAGAGAGCGTTTGAGCCAGATATAATAACATTCCCTCCAGTTATTATTGATAAATCACATTAACAGCAATAGGGTGGAAATGAAGTCATAGTGACCTTGAGTCCAAGTGAATCTTTGTGCCAAACTGGAAATTCCCTCAAGGTGTCATTGAAGTATTGCTCTGACATGAATGGAATAGATGGATAGGGATGGACAGACAGAACAGCGTTGGGATGGATGCATGGATGGACAATGAGAAAACATCATGCCTCTGGCTGTCACTGGTGCAGAGGCATAAAAACAGATGTTCTTTCTGTTGTCTGTCTTCCTAACCATTCTCCACAGTTAATGAGTGGTTAATACCCAGCGAACAACTGGTGAAAAACACAGGGACATTGCCTGTGTGTTTTTCACATTTATTCAACACATCTGAGAAATTGAACCAAATATCCAGGTTCAAGTAAACAGGAGCTACAATAATCCCGAGGTTATAGGCCTACTCAACCCAATCTAAAGATTTTAAAGGTTGTTTGTCAGAGACAAGTGAGGTCAGTTTGAAGCAGGTCCATGGAAACAGAAGCTAGAAATCAGAGGAATGTCCACTTCTTTCACCAGCTCTGGGTCAGTTTGAACTCAGACATCTGCATGTCTTTTGACCCAAAAAACACCAAGTCCAAGAAATAAACTAAACATAATCTAAAGATACTGTAGATCAAACAAACTCAATCCTCATAAAACTTCAGTAAATTCTAAGAAACAAAACCAGATCTGTCTAAACATCTCAACAAACTCCAACTGAACAAACTAATCTAAACTTAACAGCCCAGCCTGGCTCATCTCAGCACCGTCTTTGGGGAAAACATATGGAACTCCGACTCGGTAGCGAGCCAGCCCGCCGAAGCAAGTGGCACGTCAATCTCCTGAGCTTTGAAAAAACCCACAAATCCACGCCGAGTTCTCACAGACTTTAACCTTGAAATCACTGCCATTATTAGCAGAGTCATTATTAGCATTAGAAAAGCAAATGGGGCTAATAATATTTGCCATTATAGCTAAAAACGCCTATTAATCCCTAATCCGCACCACAATTAAGAGCATGGTTGGGTGTTTTTTGTGAGTCGTTCTGCCTTGACAGGGAAACGAGACAATTTACCAGCCTCAGAGGCAGCGAGAAGGTGGGAGGGTGAGGTATTAAGCGACTGGCTCCTGCTCTCCATCTCTATTTTGAAAGCGATCAGCCGGGGTGTTTTTGAGTGACGGGCGTAACGGAGGCAGATTTGACTGAATAGAGACAAGAGGGTGGCGGTGGGGGCGTCGCTCGCTGCATTGAAGCGCGTTATCTGTCTCGGTACAAGTGCATCAAATCAAACGGGAGAGGGGATATTATTAAAGCAACCCCCTTTTTTTCTTCGCTGTGAACTGTGACTTAATAAGCTATGCCAATTAGAGGAACAAAAATCAGGCGTGCCATCGGGGCTGTATCTGCCCTCGCCCAAATTTCTCTGCTAATGCGTGAAGCTTGCTGGCAGAGATGACAGCGCTGTTGTGTTTGTCTGTTTGTCTTTGCATTTTGACAAGAAAAAGGAAAAGGGGAAGAGGTGGAAGGATGGACAAAAATAAAATAAAACAGGATAGAAGCTTAACAATTCCATCTTTATGTCATGTAGAATATGTAGAGGTGATGTTTTGAAAAGGATAAGACCAGAAGAAACTGTCACTACTTACAAATAGTTGTGATATCAATAATTCATCCAAATAATTTTAGATGTAAAGTGTCTTTTCTTGCAAAATTATATATAAAAAAAATCAACCAATAAAATATTTCAAATTTAGCCCTTAAAGGGACAACGAGGAGTTTTGGAAAAGCAAAGTGTTTTCACACTACATTTATGAGCCTCTGCGCACCGTGAAATTATTTGACCGGCGCAAGACAGACTCATGTTTTCATTCATCAAGAATTAAAGTCAGAGGTTGGAAGACGATCACATACCGTCGTAGTTTCAACCATAAACAGCGATTAAGCGGCGTTATTCTCATGACTCGCCGCGAAACCGAAAGTAAAGAAACGCTGGTCGGCTCGCCCAGCATTTCCACCACCACTAATAATAACAAATAACGATAGAGACAAAACGATATATTTATCGAAAATGGGCTCATTAACAAGTGTGGGTATAGATTCATCCACATTAACGTGAGACTTTTTTATAACCAAATAGAAACTCCTCGTTGTCCCTTTAATTCAGTACCCTCCTAAAGCCCCTTTGGCCCCAGTTCCAGCTTTAAGTCGTCTTGGTTAAGTCTCTACAAGCACTGCACACCTGGATTTGGGCGGTTTATCCCATTCATCCTGGCAGATCCTCTCACACTTCGTCTGATTGGACAAGAAGTGACCAAACTGCCATCTCCAGGTCGCTCCACAGACGTTCTGTGGGCCTTAAGGCTGGGCCACTCAACACAGTCACAGACTTGTCCCAAAGCCGCTCCAGCCTCATCTTGGCTTGGTTTGATTGGAGTCTGTGTTGCACGGTGAACCGTCACACAAGTCACACAGGTGCAGGCTGGAGGAGGGTTTCTTCAAGAAGCTGCCTGTGTTTGGCTGCATTCATCCTTCCCTCCAGTTCTGACTGAGAGAGACAGAGACGCTTGTCCCTCCACCAGATTCTTCATCTCAGGACTTCTGCTGCTTGAGAATGAAGCACTAGGGTTTCTTGGTCACATCCCAACAAAGGCCTTCTTTTCTCATTTACTCACTGATAGCGACTGTGCTCCTGTGGGAAAAAAAGGCTTTACAGATGGTTTTCTACCTTTGGCCCGGTCTGGACCTCAGCTTAGAGACAGTTCCTTCTACTTCCCGGCTTGCTTTTTGTCCTGACGGGTGAGCAGTGAGGCCTCATACAGTAAACACAGGTGTATGACTTTCTGCACCATGTCCAACCAAGTAGTGGACACATCTCAAGGATAATTAAAGCAAACAGTGCCACAGTAAAGGGTGTGAATACTTTTTTTTCACCTTTTTCATTGTCATTTTTCCCTTCCCGTCCTTCCCTGTTGACTTTCCTCTTTTACTTCTATCATTTGGACCATATTCCCCTCTCTTCCAGGTTCTTCTTACCTTCCCTCCTCCCTTTTTTCTTTGATATCTAAATCTTTCATCCGTCCTTCTTTCTTTCTTTCCTCTTTCCTTTCCTTTACCTCTTCCTTCCTTTCCTTTCTTTAATTTCTTCCTTCCTTCCTCTCTCCTTTTCTTTGTGTTTCTTTCTGCTGACACTTCAGGAAACATTTCCTCCATCTCTGGTTGCCAAATTTATGTTCCATGCCAACAGGGATGATGATTTGCCCTCCCACCCCCAAACCTCCCTTCCCACCCCCAACTACACACACACACACACACACACGCATGCATGCTCACACATGCTTGGCTTGTTCACACACATACACAAAATCTCCTCAGATATCTCAGGCACACATCAGACACACATTTTAATGCTCAACACTTATTCTCCGATGAACGTACACATTTACACGCTCTCACACACACACACACACTCACAGACACACACCTCAGTCTCCTTCCAACATCACTGACAGGGAGACAAACAGCGGATCTGAGAGGTTATAACAGTGTTTAAAAAAAAGAGGGAAAACACCAAAAGCCGCCAAGGCCTGAAATAGACGAGTGGCATTGGCGCTGGCGGTTTTGACAGGCAGAGTGAAGCCACACGCTGAACGGCTTCATCCAGGAGGAGATTAGAAACACACACAGAGTTTGAAGTGTGCATTATCTTTCCAGGGATGATCCCAAAATAAACAACAGCAACGGCAAAATCTCCCAATAATTAAAACGCCTAATCCACTTCCTGGTTGGTGATGACCGTGGGCTGAGCGTGTCAGCTGGGACTCCTGGGGATTGTGTTGCATTTTATGTTTAGATGCTTTTGTGTTTTAAGGTGAATCTATCGCCAAAAATACGAGGACTTATGTCAAATGTGGAGGGAGCTTCCAAACTGAGATTTATTCACAGCATTGTGCGAAGGTTGTCATTTCAAAATTCAATCGCGACGTGAAGACATGCTTGGAAGAAAATGCGACTCCTTATCCTAAAAAGCATCAGATAAAGCCAATCCTAAAACCTGTATTTATTCCTCTGCCTCTCTGTCTGAATGCTGTGATATTTTTACCCAATACTTGTACGTTTCATGCATTTATCCAGGCTCTTGTCTCCTTTATGTCCTAATTTTACTGTTTATGCCGTCGTCTTCAGCCCTGTTTGGCAACCTCCACTTCTTCATAATCTAGGGACAAACTGTCAGTTTCCTCATTTTTCTTCTTTTATGTCACGTTTCCATTGCACTCTGTCATATTATACATTTATCAATACACCAACTTTACTATCCCAGAGCCAAGTGCAACATTTTTTTGGGGGGGATTTAAGCTTTTTTTTTTTCTTCTTTTTTTTCCTCTTGAATCTCTAGGGTTCCCACTCAGGTCTTTTTCTGCTCACAAAAACAGGTGGATGTAGCCGCACTTGAACAGCGTGTTCAGCTGAACCTACTAAACTTCCATCAATCTTGCGGCTCAGAGGGCAGAAAAGGCTGATTAACATAACTTCTGTGTTTTGGTAAGGGGAAATCAACTGGCCCAAATGGTATCAAGCCAACATTTTGACAAGGTTCTCAAAACAATTTTTTACCTGCTACTTGGATATACAGTATAATGGGGAATAAAACGCCCAGACTGTCCAAGCTGTTAATTGGTCAGGTTTTACATTTTTGCACATTGTTGGTGAAAATGTCCCATTGTCTCTTTAGGAATATGAGGTTGTAAGTTCTATGGTCCAAGTGGCTTAGGTCCCCTTTGATTTTTGATCAGTCATTATTGTTTTAATTGTTTTTATTGAATTTTTTTTTAATTTTTTTTTTTTTTTTTACTCCATCTATTGTATTTGCTCTATTGTCAATATGACTATTGTTTTATGCCTTTAACCTGACTGTTTTATCTCACTCTGCAAAGCAGATCAGGTTTTTGTGGTTTTATGTTTTGTTTTTTTTTGTTTTTTTTAATTGTTGGTGATAACGATGTTATTTTTACTTGATCTGTAAAGCACTTTGTAACTGTGTTTTGAAAGGTGCTATACAAATAAAGTTTATTATTATTATTATTTAATTGAATTAAAGTCACTCTCCTTTACAAATGTTTTTAGCTCTTACAAATGTGTTTTTTTATATATATTTTTCATTATTTCAGAAAAAAAAAGATGAAAATTTAGTTAAATTTTTAGGAGTTGAGGAGTTAAATGCTGCTTCTTTCCGAGACACAAATGTTAATCTCTTAGCATCAACCTCTGACTTTTTTAAATCCCAGATTAATTCATAAGATATTATAAGATAAGATAAGACAGTGAAGACAGTGAATAAAGTGTGTTAAAATGATGTTTCCTGCCTGACAGTGTCATGACTGTTAACCTAAAGTAAACGGACCCCGTTCAGCGTCGGCGTGTCCCATCCTCTGGCCTCACCCCAGCTTTTGGAAACAACTGCTCTCATGGTTGTGTAGGTCTATAGAGTTCTAATTAGCTGCATTCACAAACAGCGCTGGGCTCATCAAAATGCCGAGGCCTGCAGAAAGCCACAGCAGGGGTGAGCACAGAGCGTGTGTGTGCGTATTTGTGTGTGTGTGTGTGTGTGTGTGTGTGTGTGTGTGTGTGTGTGTGTGTGTGTGTGTGTGTGTGTGTGTGTGTGTGTGTGTTGCATCTTGTACATGAGGGTGTTTCAATGTGTGCGCATGAAAAACAGAGTGTGATTTGTGTACCGCAATGAGTATGTGTGTGTGTGTGCGACACCGGGGTGTGTTCTTGTATCAAAAGAGGAAAAGAAAAAACAATTGCGAGATGAAGATACACATCGAAGCAGCAAACCGAGGCCGAACAACTGCTACAAATTCTACAAAAACTGAGCCTGTTGTTGTTGGGTTTTTTTTTTTTTAAAACAACATTCGTCGTCCTTCCTCACATTTGTATGCACGCCACGGAAGCAAACGACTTCACCGAAACCGCAGAGCACACACAACAACAACAACCAACCGCACAACAAAGCAGTAAACAAAGAAGACGTCTCGGCATCTCTCTGTTTTGCAGCCAACTGATAAAATGGCTTCCCAACACCGTTTAGAGGCGAATAACATGAGTGTGAGTAGCAAACGCAAACAACCCGACTGTTCCTTGTGACAAAAAAACCTCCCAGAAAATATTTCTTACAGAAGGTATCCACCTGCTCTGAAGGACAAACACTTAGCTTTACTCATCAGACGTAGGATCACTATGCATAGGCTACTGTAGAGAGGAGAACACAGGGAAATACATGAGCAGGGCAATGCAGCAAACTGTGTGTAGTCCTGTCTTATATCATATATCACATCATATATCAGCAAAAGGATGTTAGTTTCCTGGATTCTTTTTATTCTTTTTAAGTCTTTGTTTCTTCTTTCAAATTTATCAACTGCTAAAAATATTTTCAACTAAGTAGCTACTCTCAGCCATAAAAACAATCCTGAGCATCCATTTATCATTCCTCCCATAATCAATGTCTTACACGAGAGAGATTTTATATTATGAAGATAAGAATACACCTATAAAACAACAACACAGCACAGGCGGGACATGCTCATTACCCTCATGTCGTGCCTTCTCTGAGTTACGGGGGGGCCCGCGCAGCAGTATTTGTCCATATAATGGTTGTCAATGGATACCAACTTTCTTCGTCCAAAAAGACACACCAAAAAACATCCAAATACCTCCATACTGCTTGTCTGTAATGTCCCTCTTGTATTGAAGCCCCGACATGAGAAATTGTTCCGAAAAAAATTTAATAAGTCTATACTTTAAGCTTGTTTGTAGCGGAAGCTCCCAGTGTCTCGGTTCACTGCTCTTCCTGTGTCAGTGCAAACCGGCGGAACAATTTCTCATGTCGGGGCTTCAATACAAGAGGGACAATACAGACGAGCAGTATGGAGGTATTTGGATGTTTTTTGGTGTGTCTTTTTGGATGAAGAAAGTTGGTATCCATTCACAACCATTATATGGACAAATACTGCTGTGCGGACCCCCCCGTAACTCAGAGAAGGAACGGAGGACTCTGAAAATTCTCACAGCTCTTAGTTGACATGAGGGTGAGTAGATAATGAGTGAAATTTGAATTTTGGGTGAACTATCCCTTTAAGATAGCCTGGCTCTCGCCAGACCCTTGTAGTTCCGCAAAGCTCCACCAGAGGCGCTACGCTCAGCTTCACACAAGGGTCTGGACTCGAGGCCAATGCAAACTTCTTCCCCGGAGCAAAAAATAATGAACCAATCAGGATCGCCGGGCGGGACTTTCTGAGGTGTGACGTAGCGCTGAAGCGACTGTTTGAGTCAAACAACAATGGCGGCTCGCAGTGAGTGGCTGAAGTAGCACGTCATTCAAGATAACGGACAAGTGGTTTATCCAATCACATACAAGATTTTTTTACAAGGCCCCGCCTTCTGAAATGAATCGCCTATGGAGCAGTCCCAGACCCTTGTGTGGAGCTCAGCGTAGCTTTGCGGAACTACAAGGGTCTGGCGAGAGTCAGGCTACCTTTAAGATGCAACTCTTGGTAACCGTCCCAGACCATGAAGGCCGACACAATACCTATATTTAAAGGTGTGATCCTGAAGCTTTCTGTCACCAGTTATTGGATTCTCCGTGGCCCAGCATTCCTCAGCATTCACCTGATGTTGGATCCTTCATTGTCCTTGACGTGCCACTGGAACACAAACGGTCCTCAACTGCACCGTCCAAACACTGTGGCCCTATAGTATGGCTAATGGTGCCAACTATTCACCAACTCAATCACTGTCACCAATCAGGGAGATAAATGAGGCTTTTGTTTTTATAAGCATCATTATGAGAATGTTACCAGCTTCTCAGTGCTGTTGCAGGTGTTTGTTGTTGTGGCCACTGCAACCTGATGCTGTTGAAAATGCTTTGACTGACACTTTTATCATTCACTTGGTGTTACTGGTTAGTCGAAGATTTATTTTTATGTGCATGTCTCAGCAGAATCTCCCTCAGAGAGCACAGTCATTTCCACTGAATCTAATCTGAGCCCACAACAAGCTTTAAACTGACTGAGTGAACTAACGCAGTTAGTGGCTGACTGGATGCAGGCAGAGGGGAGTAAGTGGATGAATTACACTTTGAGAATGTGGCTCATCACTCAGCGACTCACAAACAAACTGACTGGATGAATACATCAACTGTCCAAAGCTGCAAACTGAAAACTTTGACTAGTTTACTGCTCTTAACCGCCGAGCGGATCAGTGAATGAAACACAGACTCCCAAACTCGGATGACTGACTGACTGACTGAATTAGTAAGGAACAGACCGAACTAAGTGAAGCACAGTGAACTGATCTCCACAATACACACACACACACACACACACACACACACACAACGACACACAGAGGCAGGAAAGAATGAGAGCAGCAAATCAGAAAAACAGGAAGTCTCCTTCAGGAATGAACTTGAGCAGCTGAAAAACAAAATGTGTTGCTTTAAAATAAAGAAAGATGAAAAACTCCTGCCATTACCTCCAGACAGGGTTTTTTACCCAACCATGTTTGTGTGTTATTTACTGAGACATGAAGCAGGAACAAACACGCACAAGTCACACAGGACACAGAGGATATGATCCTATCAGCCTTTGAAGGCAAACCCCAAGCACCCAGTGTACAGTACATCAATCCGCCGCGGAAAATAGTCCCCAACAAGTGCTCTGTAATCCTCCTGTCTGAGGAACTTTAGCATAAAGCTGCTGAGCAAATATGAGAGAGTCCTTTTTGAGTTTGGGCTAAATCATAAACAAAGTGATAGAATCAGACCACACCACCTTATTGTTGGAGTGACATATAAAGTATGAAGCAACGTTTTAGTACATGAAATTTCCTCACCAACAGTGACCACAAAAGAATTCAAGTAAGCAAGTTATGTATAAAAAAAAAAAAAAAAAAAAGAGTTTTTCAAATCTCATCAAAATAAAGTGACCCATGAAGCAAAACAGCATCAAAACTCTAAACTGCATCTGCATGTACAGAACATGGTTACCCTCACAAGAAAATTCAAACCGCAAGCGAAGCAGCAGTGAGCAGGTGTAAGAGGAAGGGGAGGAGGAGGAGGAGGAGGCTGGGAGAGGACTGAAAGAATATGAGGAGGAGAAAGAGGAGGAGGAGTAGGAGGAGGAGGGGGAAAAAAAAGGAGAAGGCTGACGTACTTGAGCCGGAGAAATGTCCGCTCCCCAGGGAGGTCGGCCCGTTCTTTCCACTGCTAACAGGAGGGGAAAACATCTACAAGACAAACAGAGCGCACATTACCTCGGAGAGCACTGACACCGCAGACAGCAAGACACATCTCCACAGAAACATCTCTGCAGCTACACATGAAAAGCTTCATTCCATAATGCCAGATCAACATTTGGCTGAAAAACAGTGTTCCCAGATTCTCATCACATTATCTTGCAAGGACATTTCAGAAATGTAATGGTCACTCAGTGTTCTTTGTTTTTATCTTATCATGTTTTTCTGCTTTTCAATATTTCATTGTTTTGGAAGGAACCTCTCTGTTTGTAGAAGATTTTTTTTTTTTTAAATGTCAGGGCTGTGTATCATTTCACTACTTATTCTTAAAAGAATCCAAAGTTCTCAAGTGTCAACAGCTGTATAAGAGTTTTGTAAGTATTGTATTTGATCATTACAAAGCTGGACAAGAATTTATTGCCTTGCAGAGGCAGGACGAAGTCACTACTTTGGAAGTTGCACAAGTCTCAGATTTTCTTATTTGTTCAACAAGTCAGTATAGTATGATAGTCTTGCATCAAGTCCAGAGAAAAGTCACAAGAGAACTCCAAGAAGTTCCAAGTTGAGTCGCACAGGCAGGTTTTATCTCATGGAATCCCATATTAAATCAAATCATTTGTGTTTCTATACCACCAATTCACAACACAAGTTATCTCAAGACAGGTACATCCAACTCCCATGGCAAGACAAACTTGTCCCATGGGATGTCCAGATGAGAGGACAGACCTTTACCAAGATAAATGCTATTTATTGTTTGGATATTTAAACATTTTATGTATTTTTCTTATTAATCTCCAATTAACTCAAACTGTGCCAGACCAGCACACCCATGTGATGTCAGACAGACACACTGTAGGAGTGTGAGGACTGTAATGTTGGACAGATGGTCCATTTTGGTGGGAAATAAAGATCAGGTTGAGTACAGCTGTGGCTGACTGACAAGCAGATGTTTAGCTGACGTTGACCTCACAACTACGTAGGATGTTGGTATTCATCATCCATAGCTACTCGGTGTCAAGATGCTGTTGGCACGAGACGTTCACAAAACACTGAATATCCGTTACTTAACAACGCTACAAAATATCAACATCAGCTGTTTGTCAGTATTCTGTGTCACTGACATTGAATTTTGGTCACCGACATCACAACCTACACTCGACCAAATATCAGTGTCTAAGCACATCGGTAGCCAGCTGCATGCCTGCCGAGTGTGTTATTCCTGTTTGTGCAACCTGATTGGCTGTAATTGGTTTAAATATAAATGAAATTAAGGTTTTCTTTTTAAACATGTGATTTTTTAATCTTTGGCCTCGGGAAAGTTGAAGTCAAGTCAAATGGCTGAAGCCTAAATCATAAGACGTTGGTGTTAAAGTAAAAGTCCAAGTGGTTTTGTATTTCAGTCAAGTTTAAAGTCATCAAATTCATCACAAACTTGAGTCTGTAGCTGCTGTAGTCTGAGCCGCTGTCGTACGGAAGAGTTCACACCTCTTTGGTATCTGATACTTGATGCTATGGACACATTTTGGTCTGTGTTCAAAATGCACTGAGGTCTGATCCAGCCCTCACACACTCTCAGCACAGAGTTCAACACAAACATGAAGGGTTCATTTTCCAAAACACTGTGGAAACGGTTTTGAAAAGCAGAAAGAAATCAAATTCCTCATTCAGCATCTGTAAAAAAAAATAAAAATAAACAGGATCCAATCACTCGAATCACCTGCTCACCTTTGAGAAAAATGTGTTTTTATTCTAAAGTGTCTATTTTGCCAATGTTGGACGGCTCATTTTGGAATGAAACACTTCATATCTACTTGTCTGACTTAAACATATGATATAATCATCAGAACTAGTTGCCATCTGCTCTACACATCTACAGGAAAATCAAGCCCATATTAAGAAAGAGACTGAGGCTGAATACTGATTGGGCTGTAGGAGCTACTGTAAAGCTTCACAGCGAAGCAGTTCACAGTATCAAAGTGAGACATCTGACCCCCATAGATAACCTCTCTGGATAAACATCAGGCCTGGATGGCAGCGTGTTTGATGCTAAAACCTCACTGATGGTGAACCCACTCTGAGCTTCCACACTTTCAGATGCTAAAAGCAAAGAAATTTAGGTTTTGTCTTTTCCTTTGGAATAATGAGAATGCAGGTAAATTAAACCCTGACTAAAAACAATAAACACTTGATTTGTCCTCAGCCTTAACACAGTTGGGCCTAAAAACCTGCACGCTGGATTTAAGGCTTCCGTGTATATTCGATCTCCCTAGCAGCTGCAACAAAGAGAAAACAAATGTTTAGGATAAAAGATCTAATTCTGATTACTAGCAGGTCTATCAATATCCCAGTCGAACCATTTTGAGCTGCTGGTCTCAGCTTGTGGGCGTGTAAAGACAGATGATCGCATAAATCAGTGTTCGGCCTGCGTTTATAATGAGAAGAGACACATTTTAGCTGCTGCTGCCCTCCTTTGTTTGATTTTTCAAGATATATGATTTAATGCACACATATGTTTTACTGTTGGTAAATCTGTAAAAATATAAGACAGGAAAAAATTATATTTCATGTTTCCTGTAATCCTATAATATTTCTAATTCACAGTTAGTGTGTGTGTGTGTGATTTTACTGGAGACCACAGCATTTTCCCAGCTATAATATTACTACAGTGTTTTCGTCTTTTTGTTGTTGTTGTTGTTTTTTACAGTATTTATGGTATACACAGACAATCCTTAGGTATTAATATATAAAATAAAGAGTAGCCTATATTTTTATTATTAGTATGTTTTCTATATACAGTAATCTATTATCGCCTATCTCTATGCATGTCATTATTCAAGTTATGTTTTTATTTTAGGCTACATAATATTCCTTATAGGGTTAGAATTTTGAGCTTTCTTAATAAATGTCACTTTAACATTCAGACAATATCATTATCAGTGTTCATTTTGATTTTGCTGGACTTTTGTGGCACTTTTCTAACACATGGACATTGACCCTAATGCTAATATATTTATGGTATACACATCTGTTTTTATTACTATAATATTGCTATAGTGGCACATTATCTGTCCATGGTACTAAATTCTGACATTGTAGAGTGTCGAGTTAATTAAAATCTCACAGTAGTGATCCTATAATATTATTCTTCCATTCACAGGTTATCCTGTTTGTGATAGACAGTACTGAGTTATTACATAAAAGCTATGCCCTATTTAAAAGTGTCTATGAGGGCAGCTACAGGAGTTAATGGTGTGTGTTGGAATCCAGAGGTGAGGTTATAATGTTCTGTTCATAGTTCTTCAAAATTCATCAGATATCTGTGTGATATTTGTGATACCACAGCCTGTAACAGGGAAGATCCAGGCCTCAGCTCTGCTCTCATGTCTTTATGGTATGAACATTATTGTAAAAAATAAATAAAATTTAAAAAATGTAAAGGTTACTGAAGTGATCTTCTCTCACTGTATTTCATGCAGCATCACCTGCAGTTAAACTGACATTTAATGTTACCTGAACGTCCATACTGTCTCTCTGCGTTTCATAACAGGATTAATGGAAGCCCGTTTTTTCTAGTCATTTAGGGGTGTTTCTGATTTTTTTTCCCTCTCCTCCTCTTCAGGCCAAAGTTGCTCCCAGAGGAGGAGAGGCACAGAAAAAAAATATGGCCGAGAGCAGTGACACTATTTCCTGTCCGTCAAGTTCACAACACAGACTGTTCTTTAAAAAAAACAAAAAAACAAAAAAACACTAACTTTATGGCGAGAGTCGTACAGTAAGTTTGGGCATTGGACATTTAAAGTCTACCACATGAGTGTGTTCGGCCGCCTGCCTGCCTGCTGCCTGTCTGTCATGCAGGTTCATGATTCAACACCGAGCCTTTTGCATCTGAAATGTTCCGTACAGCACGGTGCAGACTGCGTGGAGCAGCATTTTCTATACACTCACACAAACATTGTCAAAATCCTATCATGGGCAAAAGAAAAAATCAGGTTTACACATGAAAGGAAAAAAGGACTTAAAATGAGATATACTACCATGGATGTTGGGAACATTTTCAAATCGCTGTTTCGCATCTATAAGACAACAAAATTACTAATGCAGCATCACAATTCTCTGCACACACACACACAAACAAAAATTAAATTACAAAACCAACAATATGCACTGACTTTTCTGCAAGTTTACTCTACATAAACACACAACTTCTGTGCAAATAGTTGAAAAACTGAGTGGCTATAAGATTATGCAGGTTATGTGGCGTGCAGCATTAAAAATGTAAACAGTGGTCGCTGTATGTAAGCTACAGGACGCGTTTATTCTCCTCTCGGCTTGTATACTGTCATCATACTACAATCATTATATCCATATTAACTAGAAGAAGGAGGTGAATGTGCTTACCGCGCTGAAATCCAGTAAGTCACTCAGTTCCTTGTCTGTTCCCAAAGCTGCCATCCGCTGTTGATGATGCATTTTAGCAAAATCTCACGGACCTAAAAACATGGAAACAAACGGAGAGATAGATGGATAGAGGAGGATAGGTAGACAGATTGATAGATTGAGAGACAGAGGGAGGGAGAGGAGAGAAGAGAGGAGGAAGACCTCGGCTTTTAGCGCACCGCTCCGCTCCTCCGATCTCTTTTTCTCCACAGCGAAATAAATCCAGTAAAACAACCTCAGAGCCTCGATCACAAATCTAGTTTTCTTTCATCCTCGGAGCAGCAGCCTCAGTCCCGGGGTTCCTGGCTTCTTCTTTTCTTTTTTTTTGGCAGCAGGAAATAAATCGCAAGAAAAAAAAACTGACAGGAAATAAAAGAAGGTGGGGGAGACAGGACGGGAGTCTTTCCGCGTGTGTTTTGGTGTGTTTTCCCCGAGTCAAACAAGTCCGAGCTGTCGGCGCTCAGACAGCAGTTAGTCCGCCGCGGCTGACTGTCACTGTCAGGCTCAACAACACACACGATACAGACAAATAACGCACCGTGTCTCCGCGAGGATCAACCTCACAAAACGCGCCCGTTCGCTCGTCCAAGTGGCTGTGAGTTTGTGTGAGAAGGAGAGAGGAGGATGATGATGGTGGTGGTGATGAGGCAGGCTGAGCCGCTGCTCCTGGCCGCGGGCTCACGGTGCTCCTCCGCTGAAGATCTCCCGGGTTAAAGCCAGCCGGACGGAGCCCCATGTGCGTCTGGCACAGCCGCGGTGAATCAACGTGTTGGTGCGGCCACCTAGCTTACATCCTCCTCTACCAGCACCGCGCTGCGCTGCACCGAGCTGCTGCTGCTGCTGCTGCTGCTGTCTCTGTCTCTGCTGCTGTCTCTGTCTCTGCTGCTGCTGCGAAGGAGAGAGCGCAAAACCTCAAAGAAAAATAAATAAATTTGAAAGAAAAATTGTGTTTGTTGATGTGATTGATTGGCTGATTGGCGCGGTGATTGGCTGGGTTGATTTGGACTGGGTTAATTGGGCTAATTGGGGAAGGGAAAGGTGATTCCTCTTTTCCTCTGGAGTTTGGGAAGTGGAATGGTGCTGGGACCCAGACTAAATAAAACTTTATGTAATTCTAAATGTTAACCTACTTAGTTATTTATCAGTTCATCATTTCTTCAGATCTATATTTATTTTATTAGTTTTTGATAATGAAGTAAGTGGTTAGTTTTTGAATTTATTCATTATTTTTGCCTACATGTATTTGTCTATAATACAGCTTATATCTATTTGATGTAAACACTAAACAGTCTTCTTATTGATGTGACTATAAATAGCTGTGGAACAAGTGCAGTGCTTGACCTGCATGGAAACTTCCTATGGGTTGAACCACAACAGTATCAAAAACCTCCTTTCTGGAAATACTTTGCAATACTTAAAATTGTGTGTGTGTGTGTGTGTGTGTGTGTGTGTGTGTGTGTGTGTGTGTGTGTGTGTGTGTGTGTGTGTGTGTGTGTGTGTGTGTGTGTGTGTAGGGGTGTGTGTGTGTGTGTAGGGGTGTGTGTGCAGCCCACAGCCTGCAGGTATGAAATGACTGGCCTATTTCTGCAAATTGCAGCCTGCATGTGCAGGTTTTTCTCATGGAGAAAAAGCCAGCAAAAAAAAAAAAAACACACAGGTGCAGGCACGACGACATAAAGGGTTATTTGTTGCTGTATAAAGTGGCCCTGTCTGCTGGCCCCTTCACAGACCTCCACTCTCAAACCAACTTAAAGCCATGTAACAGCTTACATGGAAAAAGGTGCACACGGTCCACTAGTTCCAAAAGATGTGGAGCTTTAATCAGATCTGATCCCAGATGGATTTAAACAACTGTTTCAGTGTAAAAGTGTTGATGTGACAATCATGTCGGAGATGAAGTGGTCAGTAAACACACTCCAACTCTCTTTATCCTCTCTGGTCACAGAGTGATCACCAAGTGAACCTTGTCACTTTGTCCATTGGTTTAATAGTGAAGCTAAAAGACACTCTGGGCCACACCAGTGTAGTGTGAACTTAGACTATACCCTGTGTCAAAATCTCTTCAATGGGGGTGGGCTGATTTTTGTTTGTATTTTTAATAGTCTGATTCGACAAACACAAATTGAGTGATCACTCAATTTGTGTTTTTACTGTCAATGTCGTCACTGTAAGTCCTGAAGATAAAAAGACGGAAAAAGTTTTGTGTTAGATAGATACAAGTCAAACCCCGAAAACAAACCAATACAGAAGCGAGTAGCGATAGATAGATAGATAGATAGATAGATAGATAGATAGATAGATAGATAGATAGATAGATAGATAGATAGATAGATAGATAGATAGATGTTGGGTTTAATAAAAGTCTTAAACCTGCCCTAATTAAATTTGTATATGAACAGTAGATGAAATGATCATGTGTCTCAAACAGAGGATGATCGTACTTCTCCACATACAGAGCTTTGTAGCCTCCCTTAGTGCATAGTTTTGGTTTTACAGCACAGTTGCTGTATAGTACTCTCAGTGCTCTCATTAACTGTATTTCCAGCAGCAGCAAGCAGCTGTTTTCAGCAAACAAGCTCTGATAAACCCACTGTACACTACCTGTACACTGCTGCATTAGAAATTAGCTGCTGAAAAAGACGAAACATTTAGCTAACTGATATATTTTTTTTCCCCACAAGCACAAATCCAATGGGATGAGGATATTCCTCTGTCTGTAGGATGTGTAAATAAGCAAATTGTTTGCCAACACATTATCCATTACAGCTTCACGAGGTGATAATATGTAAATGTTGTTGCATTTTACACTTTGTACCACTGTCCCCATCTTACATGTAATGGTGAGGGACTGAAAGAGAGACTTAAGCAAAGACATAAAAAGAGGGAAAGACAGGGGACAAAGGTAATCTGTTAAGCTGTTGTTCAGGCCGGATCTTAAAGAAGATTGTCACCACGTTTACGTCATCTGTTTACTTGTGGCAGAGATCAAGAAGACGTCAAACCTCTGGTGACCTGTCATCTCCGCTGTGTGGCTAAGGCCAAATGAAATGTGAACACATCAGAAGCAACACTCCTTCACTGTGCTGTATGAGACTATTCTCAAACAAACAACAAATAGTTTAACATCCTCAAACCACAGTTTTTATGCACTTACATGTTTAGGAAATAATTGTGATTTAAGTTAAAATAGTTGGTAACACTTTACTTGAATAGGTATTCATAAGATTGACATAACAGCTGTCATAAACATCAATGAATACTTCTGACAGCTGTCGTTAAGTGTCATTAGGTAAGTTCTGTCACTTTTGATGCAAAGTTGACATTATCTGAGATGTCCTTGTTATGAGAACTTGACATAATTTTTAAAGTTTGGCAATTAGGTCTGCTATGACAGTTTAAATTGTCTTTATGTCAAGTTGTCAGAACAAAAACATCTCAAACAATGTCAACTTTGCATTAAAAGTGACATAACTTACCTAATGACACTTAACGACAGCTGTCAGAAGTATTCATTGATGTTTATGACAGCTGTTATGTCATGGTTATGACAGTGTTATGTCAATCTTATGAATACCTATTCAAGTAAAGTGTTACCTAATAGTTTCTTCCTTAAAGGGATAGTTCAACATTTTGGCAAATTTGCCTTTTGCCATAATCCCATAGTAATAGGAGTTGGTTCAATATTATAAGCGCATGTTGTTTTGAGATCTGCGGGGCAGAGAAGTGAGCTGCTCAGCTAACACAATTGAGGTAACGGTACATAGTTCCCTGTCCCTCATCAGACCCATCAAATACACAATCCAACAACTCTAAAACGCTCTGGTGGAGAAGTTGTGACTTGCACATTCACCACACTATGAAAAAACCGTGTATAACTATGTAACATTATGACAAATGAAGCAAATACCCAGGACTACTTGTGTTTTTGAAATCACTCCGCCCAGCAGCCGTGTCTGGGATGTAGATCCGGCCTCTCGAAAACAACTCTGTCTCCTAATGTTACATTATTATCTCATAGCGTGGTGAATGTGCAGGTCACAACTTGTCCACCAGAGAGTTTTAGAGTTGTTGGATTGTGTATTTGATGAGGGACAGTGGACCTTGTACCGTTCACCTCCATTGTGTTCACTGAGCAGCTCACGTCTCTGCTCCACTGATCTCAAAACAACATGCACTGACAATTAAAGGTAATGAACCTATACCTGTGAATATAAGGGTTATGGCAATAGGCAAATTTGCCAAAATGTTGAACTATCCCTTTAAAGCAGATATCAGCTTCACGGCCGTTTCGGCTAATGCTGCGTTCAAGGCAGGCTTTTGAAACCGTAAGTTACAGCTTCAAGTCACAACTACGACTTGGTAGCGTTCCAGGTAACCCGTAGCTCGTGTTTTTACCATCCTGTTGTCTGTGAAAGTTCCCTATAACGGCCACTCGTAACTTCCGACCCGTGAACTCGTACCAGATCGAACTGGTATGACTTCACAGGAAGGAAAAACACAAAGTACGAGTTTCTTTGAACGCACCATGAGTTAGCAGCCCCCGCCCTTGTCAGGCATCAATTGGTCCTCGTGCTACGTCACCACATTCACGCGCATCCCTTGGCTGCACACACAGCCCTTCATGCCGTTCTCTCTCCTCATTGGATAACACTTGTATCCCACAAGGAAAATTTTCTCCTCGGGTTACAGCAGAGCAGAGTGACGGAGAGACTCGTGTTTAGGCTGAAATACTTCATGTAAGTGATTGCTGACGGAAAATAGGACTATTTAGGACTTATATTAACAAAAACATTCCACTGATATCTGCTTTAACATTAGAAAATCTTTGTTGTCATGATAACAGCGTGGTTAACTTGTGAAAACTGCTAATTTCACATGGGAATCAACCCTGACCCCCCCTCTGCCAATTCTTCTGCACACACACAGCAGCTCTTCAAGCTCAGCCAATACTGCAGCTGGAATATGCCCAGATGTGGAATATGGGCATACACTGACTGGGCAAATCTACAGGCATATGTTGGAGCAGAAGCTTCATTTTGCTATCGAGGAGGTTGTTTAAGTTGGATGACTTGTTGATTAGTTAAACAGAACTGTACGACCTTGAGTGACATCTCAGATTGGACAACAAAAAGCCAGACCCGTCACCCTCACCCTGCTTCTCTTACATTATCAATGTGAACTTAAGGATAAGAGTTGATAACATGCAATAACATATCCTGGTTTTGTCTGAGCGGAACCTTGAAACAGAGCAGGAACACACGTGGTCGGACACAGAAATATATGAGGGGTTGTAACTCAAGTAAGGACAAGTTGCTTAATGTTTTGTATTATCATATCTTTGCTTTATAACTTTATAACTTGGATGGATTTTTATAACTATCTAGGCTATATGAGAGTCTCATTAAAGGGACAACGAGGAGTTTTGGAAAAGCGAAGTGTTTTCACACTACATTTATGAGCCTCTGCACCGTGAAATTCTTTGACCGGCGCAAGACAGACTCATGTTTTCATTCATCAAGAATTAAAGTCAGAGGTTGGAAGACGATCACATAACGTTGTAGTTCCGACCATAAACGGAGATTCGGCGGCGTTATTCTCATGACTCGCCGGGCAGCATCCGCGAAACCGAAAGTAGGGAAACGCTGGTCGGCTCGACCAGCATTATCACCACCACTAATAATAACAAAATAACCATAGAGACAAAACGACATATTTATCGAAAATGGGCCCATTAACAAGTGGTAACGTAGATTCATCCACATTAATATGAGACTTTTTTTATTGTCGCGGAATTTTTCGTTCTGCCGACGGAGAAACTCCTCGTTGTCCCTTTAAAACAGGTCCAACATCACACACCTGAGGAACCTTGGGTCAGTCAACTCGTGGAGACAGGAAACCTTGTCAGTACAGATGGCGGGCATTTACATTAGCACAAATAACAACACTTTGTCAGCTACTCTGTTACAAGCTACCAAACAACAATGAGATGCTAACTGTCTGCTATAGTCTCTGGTTCTGGTCTCAACAGACCCCTCATCTGAGTCTGGGTCTGTATGACTGAGTCTCCCTGATGTGTCCTCCCCATAGACTGTAGTCAGAATGGACGTAGCACCCGTGACGTCACCCATTGGTTTGGGGGAGTCTGTTTTGTGCTGCTACTACGGGGGTTTGAGCCGCGCCATGTTGGATTCTACTTGCCATATTTGGAGCGGTGCGGCCGTTAGCCGGCCGAGAACCCGCCCACTGGCCTCGTAGCAGCGGTCTCCGGACCTGTCACTCAACGGTTCTGCGCCCTAATTGGCCAGAACTTTAAACCTAATAATAGTAAAACGGTTGAGTTTAAAAAAAATTCACCCCCCTCAGAGTGTGTGCGGGGGTAGAAACTATCGATTGAGACCAAAAAATTAAAATGTACCAGGCTGTAAATATGTTTTTTTAAGCTGTAAAATCGGCTATTTTAACATGGGGCTTAATTGGAGTTGCTCCCTTCTGGAGTCAGCCCCCAGCGACAGCCGAGGGGATTGCAGTTTTTTGAACGCGGAAGTGAGCTTCACTTCTCAGACCGACAACTGTCCCCTTGGTCCTCCCCTGACCATTCTGATGCTCTCTGCTCTTCTACTTCACAATGAGGAAGTAAGAGTATACAGTATGAGCTCACAACCCAAGTTATCCTTTTTCTACTTAAGTGGGACTATGTTATACGAATTGTTAATCGCAGCAGCAGACGCCTTTTACACAGTTTAAAACCTGTCTGGAGAGGCACTTCAATGAAAAGTTCACAGAGGACTTTTAATACAAGTGCTCTATTAGTGAAGCAGCACTACTTCTACTGGTGTAGTGAGGTATCAAAATGGCCCAACGGGCGACCAAAGTGCTTTACAATAAAATAAAATAAAACCGACACATAAAAAACACTGAGTAGTCATGGCACAACAATTTTAAGTGCCATTTTGCTTTAGATAGATAGATAGATAGATAGATAGATAGATAGATAGATAGATAGATAGATAGATAGATAGATAGATAGATAGATAGATAGATAGATAGATAGACTTTATTGATCCCAAGCTGGGAAATTACAGTGCAGCAGCAGCATTACAGACACACAGTGACGATAACAACATATAGTATAAGAATAATATAAAGAATAAGAATATAAAAAACAAACTATAGGCCTACATAATAAAATAGTAAATTTACATTTTGCCAGAGAGCTTTACAATAAAATAACAAATAAGTTAAAGCAGAAGTAAGTGATATATTTGTGTTAATATAAGTCTTAAATAGTTATATCTTCCGACAGCAATCACTTACATAGAGTGTTTGGTCTGAAACACGGGTCTCTCAGTCCCTCTGCTCTGCTCTGAGCCGAGGAGAAAACATTTATCGTATCCTACAGTTTTTATCCAATGAGGAGAGAGAACGGCATGCAGGGCTGTGTGTGCAGCCAAGGGATGTGAATGTGGCGACGTAGGGACGAGGACTGTTATGGTGCGTTCAAGGAAACTCGTATTTTTCCGACCGTGAAGTCGTACCAGTTCGATCTGGTACGAGTTCACCGGTCGGAAGTTACGAGTGGCCGTTATAGTGACTTTCACCGGTAAAACAGGTCGGAAAAACACGAGTGGGTTGCCTGGAACGCTACAAAGTCGTAAGTTGTGACTTGAAGCTGTAATTTACGATTTCAAAAGCCTACCTGGAACGCAGCATTAGCGAAAACGACCGGACCACTTACTTCTGCTTTAAGAATCAATAGACATTCCAGAACAACAGTGAAAGACAACAATAAAAAGAATACAAGCAATCAGTTCATTTCATACCATCCATACTCCCAACTGTTGGGAGTATGGATGGTATGAAATGAACTGATCCATCCATACTCCCAACTGTTGGGAGTATGGATTACCTGGTTACGACAAGGTTAGGATACTCGGTTAGAAAATAATTTGAAATGCCCATAGTATGAAATGAACTGATCATAGGTGACCTGATATCTGAGGTAAACATTGATTACCACTGGAAATGCCCTTTAAGTTTTGATTTAAAAAGACCTATGTCAGTGATGGTGTGCATGTCGGGGGGGGGGGGCTTGTTCCACAGTCTGGGTGTGGCCACAGAGCAGGCCCCGTCACCCCAATGTTTGTAATTAGACCTTGGGACGTCTAACAGACCCTGGTTTGATGACCTTAGGGTTCTGTTTCTGACCTGTAGCGTGACCAGGTCAGATAAATAAGGTGGAGTAAGTCCACAACAGCTTTAAAAACAAATATTAAAATCTTTAAATCAATTCTAAAATGACAGGAAGCCAATGGCGAGGAGTGTTTGTTAAAAGACAGGCTGCTGCATTTTGCACGGGTTGCAAACGACCGATGGATGACTGGGAGATACCAACATAGGGTGTATTTCAATCAGGATAGACCATTTACGACAAGAGAGCCAGGTTTGAGGATGAAGATGAAATTACATTTATTGTGCACAAAATAGACTTTGGCGCTTAGGCCACGGGTGTAGACCAGCTGAGTAAACTGATCTGGGGATGAGAAGCTTGCATCTGAAGTAGTTATATCCCCCCGGGCCTAGACACTGGTGGTGGTAGGGAAGCTTGAAGTCGCCTGATGGGGGAACTTCTCGGTTGAAGATCCAGGTTAAGACAGTCTGTATCTTGATGGAGGTGGTGCCGGGGTGGAGGTGGGCTGAGAGTTTTGCAGGAATGACGGCTGGATGACAGGAGAGAGAGAACTTTTTAAATTGATGCTAATGACTGATTGGTGGAAGAGAAAGAGGATGGCAGACTGTGATTGGCTGAATTATGAGAATGAGGGTGGAGCGAGAGGATAGCGGGAAAACAGGGAAAGGGCTTTGAGGCGTGCTTAAAGAGATAGTCTTCCTGTCTGAACTTTCGCTTAGCTTCATTACAATAATCTAGTCTTGAACTGATAAAAGCATGAATAACATTTTAGAGGTCAGCACGATTAAGGAATAGCCTGGCTGACACCAGACCTCATCTCAATGTAGATTGAGATTCGGTCTGGGAACCCCCCTTTCATTTTTTTGTATTTGAGGCAGGGTTTATGAAAGCCCAGAGCTGTTTATTGGGCGCTACAAATGTCTATCAAATGCGTCTGTACGTAGCTTAGCCAATCGTGTCAATCACCCAATGACGTGTAGAGCGACAGAAATCCGATGAGGAAAAAAACGCTAAACATTCAACTACTTAAAACACGTTGCTAACGCTGCATCAAAAGGTAAACGTCTAACTAGCTAAAGCTTCAGTGTGTCGTCATCGTCTTGCTGCCCCCTCCCCCGTTCTGTGATTGGCTCCCTCGTTCAGGAAAAATTGGGTCTGTGGTTTCTAGGCTGACTTGCAGAGCGAATTAAATCGCGCGCAAGGCAGCATGGGTATACCCAGGCTAATTAAGGAATGGCTTCACGTTGGCCTGAAGGCGCAATTAAAAATAACTCGCTTTAAAGCAGAAGTAAGTGATATATTTGTGTTAATATAAGTCTTAAATAGTTATATCTTCCGACAGCAATCACTTACATAGAGTGTTTGGTCTGAAACACGGGTCTGTCAGTCCCTCTGCTCTGCTCTGAGCCGAGGAGAAAACATTTATCGTATCCTACAGTTTTTATCCAATGAGGAGAGAGAACGGCATGCAGGGCTGTGTGTGCAGCCAAAGGACGCCGTGAATGTGGCGACGTAGGGACGAGGACTGTTATGGTGCGTTCAAGGAAGCTCATATCCCGATTTTGAGAAACCAGATTTTGCTGCCTGGAGAACTCCGAAAGAAACCAGGATAGGGGAGAGCCGGGTCGATTGATACACTTTTCATTTAAACGTCTTTTTCAAAGATGACGTTATGTACACAAACATTTTTATCATGTGATCAACAACTCACATGTGTATTCTCTTAGTTACAAGTGTAATTTAACACATATGTTGGATGATCGCGCTGTTTTATAACTTTGAACGTAAGTTGACATTTGTCTCAAACGCCCCACCTATGCGGGTCGTTTGAGACACAGAGGAGGGACGGTTGAAACAGCATGTTTTAAACAGAAACTACTGACATTACTCTCGTTTTTATGCAGCATATCGGACAACATACTAGTGTACTAGTTATTGCCAAAATGTCACATAATTTCTCACAATATAAATAGGTCAAATAAATATTTTTGTCCCGTGCGTAATTGTCAAGATCCGCATTTTGTACGAGTTGTTGGACAACTGCATTTTCATTTCATTTACTTATTTCCCTGTCCTAAGTCATGTTTATGGATACACAGTTGAACATATTGTCATTTTACCCTCGGCATTTTCCCCTCACTTTGCTGAATATCTGTTGATTCACGTCATAAACACGAACATTAAAAATATGTGGTGTTTATTAAAAATACATGTTGTTCATTCAAATCGGTTGTTGTTCATTGCAAAACAGTTAGGCTATTAATTTGGTGATTTATATACAGATATTGATCGCGCAGTGTGACCACAATCACTATACGCACGGTGGCGTGAGGGACATTTGAAACAGCTGTATCAATCGTCCCTGCAGCGACTACTGACAATAAAACCTGTTTTGCCTCTAAACTTCAAAACTATGACATTTCATAATTTAGGACCTGTTTATGTACGAATTCATCTGTTGTTAGGTCATATTATTATTGCATGAAACACACAATACAACTTTTGATCACAAAAAAACTACCGCACCTAACATTTTACTTTCCGTAGTCAAAAACCGGTTCGCGCTAATAACTTTTGAATGGCGTGACGTAATTTCACAAGCTTTCCCAGGATTGGTCGGTGTTGAGTGCTGAACATAGTGACAAAATCTGACGGCTCAAGCTTGTGTGGTTTTCGAGGAAATCGCTGTGTATCAATCGTCCCGTGTATCAATCGACCCGGCTCTCCCCTACTGGATCATGTAAACACCGTACCCCGATATCTGAAAGCTGCTCAGCCAGCTGACATAACCGTTACCATAGATACGTTACGTAACAAAATGGCGGTGACAACAAGAGTGCTTTTCTGGAGCAACGAGGAGACTATTAAGTTTTAATATGTTTTCATGCGAGAAAGTAACTGTTTAGATCCCCAATGTGCGGTTGGTTTATCCAAACGACGGCTGTTTACAAGTTTGCTACGATGTTTTTGGGAGGAGTGAAGCTCCCCGTGTGTGAGCTGTGACCGGGACATCACAGAGACAGCAACCCCGTCTCCTGAGCTGCTCGGCGGCCAGACTACTCCGTCACCTCGGGGGAGAAAACAATCATTAATTAACTTACCCGCAGGTTTTTAGAGGTTTACTGCCGGCTGGTTAAATTCTTTTTAGGAGATAAATGTTGGTCTCATTGATGAAATCTAACAATTGTGGCAGTTGCATTAGTTTGTTTGAATGAAAAGTGAAGCTTCATGTGTGTATTGGACAGAGCAGTGCTGCCTGGAGGCTCTGTCGCCTAATACAGAAACCACCACTTTTACATCAATAAAAGCATGTTTTACAATGAACCGATCAGTCTGCATTAAATTTTCTTTTCTTTTAATAAGTTATATAACATGGCAGCATTTTTAATTTGTACATTTTCTGACCTACATATTTCCTGGTAGTTGCGTTTCCTGTTGTAAACAACACGCATAGTAATCAGAAACCGGGATACTGTATTTATCATGTATACAGGGATACTGAATAACCAGGTTTCTCTAAGTTCATGTAAACACCATACCCCCAATTTCATCAAAAAACGGGGTACTTAAAAAACCCGATTAAAATCAGGGTACTGAAGTGCATGTAAACGCAGTCATTTAGATGTAAGAAGTTGGATGACAACCACTGCTTAATGTCAGCAATAATAAGAAACCCAAAACAGTACACTCACTACACTCAGTTCCAACACTGCTCATAACATGGGTCTATGAATGACTATAGAAATTGGAATATCTTGACTGACTTATCATTGATTGTCATGAAATTTCGTACAAAAGATCATGATGGGATAAATCCTCAACCCTCTCCTCGAGTAGTTGAACTTGATTCAATATGAGATTTGCACATGAGACATTGAGGTTACATGGTATTCATCTTAGATGACTAGAAGATGACGGCATCCCTCAACACTGAGCAAAACAGTGGAGCTCTGTATTTAGTAGCTTAGAGTAACTGTACGGGACACAAACAGCTAATGTCGTATTGAATATGGATATACAGTTCATCCCCTCAGTTTCTTCTGTGACTTAACAGGACTGGAGTTAAGTTTAGACAAGTCAAGAGACTCCAGGGAGAGAGACTGCAGACATGAATGAAGTCAGGAAGAAAAAATGAGTGAATTTAAAAGTGAATTCAAAATGTGATGATGGTCGTGGTCAAGGAAATAGCTGGGCTGAGTCACTGAGAGGAATTAATGGTATAAACACACACACACATTCCTGCAGGGAAGCAGTGAAAGCAGACACACATTAAATGTATGCAACCACACATGCATATTAATTTTTTTTTCTATAGTCTGTCTTTCTCCCACAGACACACACAAATACACACATGCACACATGCACACACGCACGCCCATTCAGCCCCTCTGCGGTCTCTAACAGTGTGTTTTTGCCAAACACCTGTGTAATCGTACAGCTGTGGAGAATGCTGGGAAAGGACCGGGGGAACTGAACACCGCACAGCTAATACCCTTTGATTCCACCCGGATCACTCTGTGTGTGTGTGTGTGTGTGTGTGTGTGTGTGTGTGTGTGTGTGTGTGTGTGTGTGTGTGTGTGTGTGTGTGTGTGTGTGTGTGTGTGTGTGTGTGTAAGAATATGAGTGTGTAAAACTGAGAGCTTTTAGAGATGGGAGAAAGAGAGGGAGGAACAGCAAACGAATGGATGAGTGTTGGTTTCAATTTTCTTAAAAAACACAAAAAAAAACACTCACACTATCCACCACAGAGGAAAGGGGCTGCCGCCACTTTTTTTCTGCAGAAATGTTATTGATGAACAGTCCAACTAATTAGTCAAACAATTAAGCCCAAATAAATATCATACGAAATATACATGTGGATACAACCAACTGGAAAAAATAGAAAATCCGCACACCATACAAAGCTCCCTCGAACAGAGATTTATTGGCAAAGTGACGTTTCGAGCACTTTTTCAAACTGCTGTGTTACAATGCAGACAGAGAACTGCTCTTTAAAATCATAATTGTAGGTGACCCCGCCCAGGTGAGCAATCAACCAATTTACAACTGGTGTGTGACTTTCACACGTAACAAAAAGAAAATGATATAAACTTTTTTCACAATCATTTACACCAAACATTATAAATATTCTGCAAAATGTTATCAATGCAAACAAAAGTTTACAGCATTCTCCTAGGGATAAATTCCATAATGGAGACAGTGTTACATGATAGAAAAACATACATTAATAAAGTTGTAGAGTAGAAAATAAGCAGGCAGAGTCGTAGCATTATATAGCAAGGACACAGCAAACTCACTATAATAAAGAGACGCCTCTGTCTACTCTTTTTAAAGGTCAAAAGGTCAAAAGACCACCAATAGTCAAACTTAATATACAACCAATATGCATGAAATTATACAAATTATATAAATTATACACAAAATTATATCAATAATCTAATCTTTAAACTCTAATCTGCACAGGTGAAAGTACTCGTGCTGCATGTTCTCTATGTTCTCTATTAGTTGGACTTTTGGTGACCACAGAGGTTTTTAGTAATGAGGTGCACCCTTCCAACAGTACCTGGAGTGTGTCACTTGGTAAGAGAGGTCAAAGTGATGATGTTTAACAGTTTCAAATGTGAGGAGTAACTCAGGCTCTTTTCAGTAGGAGAGACTCAGCAGGTGTCAGGAGTTTCAGCTTCTCTCCCGCACAATTCTTGGTCTGTGTGAGAGTGAGAGGTGCATGTTTCCAGAAGGCTGTGTATGTGTATGTGTGTGTGTGTGTGTGTGTGTGTGTGTGTTATCCCTGGCCTCCCTGTTTTTTTGGAATGAGGAGGTGGGTGCCGAGCAGATGGTAGCAGTGGTTTACACAGGTGTCTCCAGTACGTATGTAATGTATGCGTGTGTGTGTGAGGAGTGAAAGTGAGAGACAAGCAGGAGAAGGAAGGAGGAGGGTGCGGTGGGGGTGGGGGTCTAATGTAAATATTATGTCCATCATAGTTTCAGAGTTCACTTTCATCATAATCTAATCATCATTATCCTCCACATCATCATCCTCACTAGCGTCATCATCAGCCTCATCGTTTACCTCTTCAACTTCCGTTTAGTGTAAATATTCATCATCAACCTAATCTTTGTTAATCTCATCATCACCATGATCATAAGAATAATCAATCTGAATATCATTATTATATTCAGTCATCACCAACATCATCATCTGCCTAATCATTATCCCTCATCAAACATTCAATTTCAGAGATTTATCCTCATTACTATCTTAATCTAATCAGATTCCTTAATCCGTCTCATGCTGGGGAATCATCATCATCATCGTAATCTCCATCCTCACCAGCTTCATCATCAACCTTCATCCAGTCTTATCTGTCATTACCCAAACAGAAATATTTTCATGTCATTCAGTCATCATCATCATCTCTATGATCATCATCAGCAGCAGATTCATAGTCATCATCATCTACATCATCATCATCATCACCATGATCATCATAAGCAGCAGATTCATAATTGTCACCATCTTCATCATCATCATAACCATCATTATCATCATCATCACCATGATCATCATCAGCAGCCGATTCATAGTCATCATCATCTTCATCATCATCATAACCATCATAGTCATCATCATTACCATGATCATCATAAGTAGCAGATTCATAGTCATCATCATCATCTTCATCATCATCAAAACCATCATAGTCATCATCATCATCATCATCATCATCATTATTACCATGATCATCATAAGTAGCAGATTCATAGTCATCATCATCATCTTCATCATCATCAAAACCACCATAGTCATCATCATAACCATCATCATTGGACTACTTCCACGTCTCATGTGGCCTGGAGAGACTGGTCAGTTCATACGCAAGGTAGTGGCTTGGTCTTCCCAGGTGGCCCAGCACTATTGGGCTCTACGGCAAAGGGATGTTACACCTGCCTGAGTACAAGTGCACCAAAGTCAGACGATGATGCTATGCTACTGGATTTGAGTGATCCATTTGTAGCCCAAGCTGCCCCCATCCTGGCAACCAGGAGGAAGTGGACTTCATTGGGCGCAACTGAGCAGGCAAAGGCAGCACTCAGACATAGGGACATCATGGGCCAAATGCAGGAGGGTAGGAGTGGTCTTGGCCTTGGGGCCAGCACACCAACCTGGAGCAAGGCCACCCCATCTCAGAGACACAAGCTGGTGGTCCAGGAGGTACGTCGGGAAAAGGAAACGGGAAGGTGCGCACAAGCTGTGGTGTAGGCAAAGCAAGGGCAGTGGATGGCATGGAAAGGAGTGGAGAAGAAGAAGATCTCCTGGAAAGAGCTGTGGGAGATGGAGGCATTCAGGGCGAGCTTTACCATTAGGGCTGCCTATGATGTCCCGCCTTCTCTCGCAAACCGCAAAGTGGTATGGCGAAGACCCCACATGCCCTTTATGTCCAAGTCCAGCAACACTGATGCACATCTTAGTGGGATGCAAGACCAGCCTCACCCAAGGCCGTTAGACCTGGTGGCATAACAAGCATTTTGCAGCAGTGCTGGAAAGTCAACGGACAAGCGTGAGCACCCTTCCTCCCCCGTCATCCTATTGGCAGCCAACATCATTTGTTCGGGAATGCGAGGGTCAAGCCAGCCCCACCATCATAAGACGAGACACCGGGCAGCTGGTCAGAGCACGGGACTGGAAGCTGCTGGCAGACTTGGACACGAAACCCTGCTTCCCAGCTGAGATCGCATCTACCAACCTGCGACCAGACCTTCTTCTGGGGTCGGCCTCGCTCAAGCTCCTCTACATCATCAAGCTCACGGTGCCCTGGGAGGGTGCAGTGGAGGAGGCCTACGAGCGGAAGAAGCTGAGGTATGCTGAACTCACATCCGACACTCAACAACAAGGCTGGAAAGCGAAGGTACACCTAGTGGAGATAGGCTGCAGAGGGTTTGTAGCCACCTCAACATCCAGGCTACTCAGGGAGATGGGAGTGCAAGGGAAGGCCCATTGTCAGACAGTCAAAGACCTCTCCAAGTCTGCTGAAAATGGGAGCCAGTGGGTGTGGATGAAGAGAAAGGACTCCACCTGGGCCTTCAAGTGAGTTGATGTCATCTACGGAGTGAACCAGAGACGCTGGGATTGACTGCTGAACCCTCTGGAGGTGTCGTGGGCCTATCAGCGAAACACCCAAGAGGGAGGGCGGCATATGACAACCCAAAGGATGCCATCACTCAATTGACCGTCCCACGGAGTCTCATCGGTCAGGTAAGTACTCTAGTCCTACACAACAGATCTCATCATCATCACCATGATCATCATCAGTCATCGTCCACATCATCATCATCACGACCACCAAGTGCACTGACAATCTTCATGATGTCAGTGATGATGATCATCAGTCACCACCATCATCTGCTTTCACCATCATTCTGACCATCATCACCCTCGTCATCATAATCTTGAACTGAGCATCATTATCATTCTGGTTATTATTTAGTTGTTAATCAAATTGTCAAAGAAATCCTCCATTCATCATCATCCATTACTCTCATTTTCACCTTCATGATCATATCTTCTTTATTATTACAATATTATTACTTTATTATAAATGTATTTAAACAGCTTTGCAGTAGTTTAAATGGTAAAATGACTTGTTCCAGGGAGAATGCAGGCTCTCTGCCTAGCATCTCTTGGTCAAAAACCAACCTTGCAATACCAGTGTCTCTGACCCAGCTCTCATCTCTGTAGCACTGCGACACAAACACGCTCCGTAATCAGTAATCTCTTGTTTCTGACAGATGAGACAACACAAATATACACATCGTAATAATGTTATCCACTGCTCCATGAATTGCCTTTTTGTCGGCTTTGTTGAAAACAAATGCACATGGCCAGATGGGGGAGGGAGGAGGGTTAGCAAAACAGAGAAAAAGCGACCTGACTCACGTAGTTCCCCTTTAAAGGTCCAGTGTGTAAAATGGGTGGAAAACCATGATTGCGTCGCTCAGTCACTCGCTATCATTCACCCCTCCCGTCAGGAAAGTGACGGTGGCCTCTGAAGACAAAAAAAACTTGTTTACCAGGACTGGGACAACTGGGAGTATTTCAGGAGCATGGAGCCATGAGGTGAAGATCTGAACCATTTTACCACATGTCTGCTGTTTCCTCCTCCTTCTTACTTTCCGCCTTCTTCTTCATTGGTTCATTTATGAACACCAAACTCACAAAACTTGCTCTCTGGCTGGATTTTCTGTTCAGGCTGCCGTACAAACATGGCGGCGCAAGATGGCCACACTCTCTAGTCCAAAGCAAGACACTTGCTATAAAAGAGGAATTATAAGGATACGAAAACCAACGATTGTACACTTATACAAATATATTCATGAGTAGTTTCAGATTTTGCCAATAAACCTTGCCAATTATTACACACTGGACCTTTAATATTCATTGTTTATCAGTCTCGTTATTTTATTTTAAAAAGAAAGATGTAGCTGATCTTAGTCTCATGTTACCTTGCGTGTTGCTCTGTGCGCAGACGAAACCCCCAAATCATCTTAGGCAAAAAATAACAGTTGATTATTTTTAACTTCTTTTGATTTATTAACTTTAGATGTAGGTTGCTATGTTCAACTCCAACTTCTGCTGACTGGACGTGGATGACTCGCAGCAGCCATGTGGGAGCACATTTGAATATAACTATTGTGCTTAAGTGCAGTGCTGAAAGTGTGTGTGTGTGTGTGTGTGTGTGTGTGTGTGTGTGTGTGTGTGTGTGTGTGTGTGTGTGTGTGTGTGTGTGTGTGTGTGTGTGTGTGTGTGTGTGTGTGTGTGTGTGTTGAGAGGTTTAAAAGGAAGGCAGAGGTGCAGAGTCAGCAAGCAGAAAGGAGAGAGAGGGGGAAAGTTGAGAGATATTCTGGGAGAGGGAGAATGAGGGGAGAGAGGGACGAGGGCGAGGGAGAGAATGACCTACAGCTGGAGAGAGAGAGAGAGAGAGAGAGAGAGAGAGAGAGAGAGAGAAAGAAAAGGCAGGAAAAGTAAAAATGGAGAGAGGGGAGAGAAAGGAAGAAGGGGAGACGCCTTAACCATGAATTTGTTGGTTTCGACCAAACTCGAGTCATAACACACACACACACACACACACACACACACACACACACACACACACACACACACACACACACACACACACACACACACACACACACAGAAGAGAGTGAGGTTGTTTGATTTTGCCAACACATGCAGCTCAGCCTTGGCTGCCACTGAGGTCCGCTCTTTGTGGTGCGTGCGTGCGTGTGTGTGTCTGTCTGTGTGCAGGGCTGCGGTGTGCCGAGATGCTATGCAAAAATAACACAACCACTTCAGCTGTAAAGCTAGTGCTCAGCTTTTTCAGTTGATGCAAGAAGTGTGTTTGTTTGAGCCACAACACACAGTGCTCTCCTTTGAGTGTACTCAGTGCTTTGAACTCCGACCTTTCTGATGATGTTCACTACATCCTGTGAAAACACAGCTGTCAGCAGTGATGCACTATGGACGTGTGTGTCACAGTTTTAAACTTCAGGCCTGCTCATAACAGTGGAAGTGTAGTGGACTTGCGAGCAGGAAGGGGGGAATAAACCTTTATCAATATTTGAGTCTTCTGTGAACTTTGTCCAGCAAGTATCTTCACAGTGCAAACCGAAGAATATACGCACACACCCCTATGCTGTGACACTGTACTAAGTCAAACTCATTCTATTGATGTCATGATTATAGATTTTATTGGTACGTTCCTTGTCAGAGAAATAATCACAGTATTACAATTATCACAATAATTTTTGCATTAAATAATTTCACAACACTATAAATGTGTAAAATAAAATATAATTACATTAATAAGTAGGCTATTTAATATAGGACCAATTATTAATCCCCAAGTGGAAGTGTTTGAAATATTCAAGTCATTAATTGTCATCTATACCAAATGTTTTAGTTTATTTTCATTCATTCATTTTTTTTTTTTTTTTTAAAACACGCTAAAATATACATTTCTACCAATTCCTAAGGTAAATAGACCAGTATCTGTGCATGTACCTTTATTTTGGTGCACATCTACCGATATGGTTCCTATAATATTTTTTGGAAAGTGATGGTATAATTAATTGTGGCGTTTAATGCCGCGATCAATTGTGAAAACAAGTAATCGTGACATCTCTAACTACTTCACTTGTATAGTTTAGTCTGGGTCTAGTTTACTCCTTCCACAGTTTGACCACCAGGGAAAATCTTTATTTTGAGCTCATCCCTCTTATAATGAACACACATCTTAATGAACAGACTCAGATTTTTGGCAGCCGTAAGCCTGGGCACCTTCTGTGTGTTGATATTTCAACAAAAGGTCATTTATTGTTGGAAAGCTTAGCTTCCAAATTCTAATCATAGTTTGTGTGTGTGTGTGTGTGTGTGTGTGTGTGTGTGTGTGTGTGTGTGTGTGTGTGTGTGTGTGTGTGTGTGTGTGTGTGTGTGTGTGTGTGTGTGTGTGTGTGTGTTAGACAGGTGACCTGTCCGTGGTAAACTCCGCCCTCACCGTATGTCAGCTGGATAAGCGGACAGACAATGGAGACGTGGATGCTGAAACCTCACTGAAATCATTTTCATTACTAATGTTGAAATGATGATCAGTGTTGCTCAGTTTAAAACATTTACACTGTATTTTGTATTAATTAAGAGGAGTGCAGTGACTGAAGTAGTTCTGCAGTCTCTTGCATGACAATTAAGATAGTGTGTAGTGTGACGGCCTACTGCCGGGTCGTGACTGTACTAGTGTATACGACTGCAGTCTTATGATTAGCAACAAGTTGATAATATGCCTGGTGGTCCAAAGACCAGTTAAAGGACAATTCCGGGCAAATTCAACTGGGGGCTGTATTTTCCTATTTTTCTGTGACTTCCTACCACAACCCAGAGATATGCATGGTGGGTAAAGTGGTGACTTTCCAGCCAAAGGTGTGAATATGAGTGTGAACAATAGTTAGGTGTCTATATGTTGGCCTTGTAACAGGGGAAATGATAAGTGGTATGATGAAGGGATGGATGGCCCTAAGAGATTTTGATGCACAGAGGTTCTATGGTTGTGTTTGAAATAAACAACATCAAAACAACACCCTCTTACTCAATAAAGTTGTCATCATTCTTCTCTGAAACTCAAGGGTTAAAGCAAAAAAAAAAAATCTTTTGACGGAATTCTTTTTTTGCAAGCCCCCCCCCCACGTCTGGTGCGCATAAATTGTGGTGACATGATGAAGGAACCTTGTTCTAAAAATGTTGTTTCTTTGATTATTCAATAATGACTCTATATGCATAAACCTGAAGATGCACACTGCCTGTAAACTCAGAAGTGGTGAAAAAGGTGAGTCCCCAAACCCCTGTAGGGGGGTCTGAGGGGTGGGGATGAAAAAAATAGTGATTTTAACACATAAATGAAGCATTCTGGTGTACTCTGAGAAGAACATGAAGGGAACATTTGTTTCAGATAAAAAAAAGCACATTAAATACTGACTGAGGTTCCTCAAGGCAAGGTAACAAGACAAGAATGGCTGGAGTGTATGAAACTTAAACTGAACTCATAGAACTGGTCTAGTGGGGAGCAAAAACAAATCTCATATTTTAAATCTAGGGGTCTGGACCGCAGACATTCAAGGGCCCATTTCTTCTGCTATTTGTCCGTGCACCGCGGACATGCACGGTAAAAAAAAAAACCGAAACCGAATGCATGCCGCCACGTCCACTCGGACCGCGGCCACGTCGGAACAACAGGTCCGCTCGTGCCGACGTCAACAGCGGCAGGAGACCCAACGCTACTACGTACCGGTATCTGCCATCTGCCTCCAGTGAGTGACAGTCACGTCACCGGGCTCATACGCGCAGGCAGGCCAGGGTTGCCAGATAGTGTGAAAAATATCCCCCACAATCTTACTTTTTTTCCTTGGGTGGTGGGAGAAATTACCGACCGGGAGCCGGCTCGTGCTCGCACTCCCCCTTTAAAGTCCCACTCCCGCGACCCTTTTTGGTCATTTTAAAGGGATAGTTCAACATTTTTGAAAATTGGCCCATCGCCATGATCCCCCTAGTAATAGCAGTAGGTTCGTTACCTTTAATTGTTGGTCCAAGCTGCTTTTAGATCGGGGGAGAAGAATACCGAGCGGCGCAGCTACACTACGGAGGCTAATGGAATTTCTTGGTTTTGCTCATCAAACTCAGCAAATACACAACCAAAAAACTCAAAAACGCTGTGGTGGACAAGTTGTGACCTGCACATTTACCACGCTATGAGATAATAGCGGAAAGTTAAGAGAAGTGAAGCAAATACTCGGAACTACTTTCTTCAGTGAACCACTGGTCGGAGGGACACAGTGTGCGCACCTCAGCCAGTGCCGTAGTATACGCACGTATCTGCAGTAAACAGGCGCTTTTGAAATCACTCCGCCGAGCAGCCGTCTAGAATGTAAAGTCCGACTTTGCCTCTAAACCAACTCCATCTCGCAACTTTCCGCTATTATCTCATAGCGTGGTGAATGTGCAGGTCACAACTTGTCCACCACAGCGTTTTTGAGTTTTTTGGTTGTGTATTTGCTGAGTTTGATGAGCAAAACCAAGAAATTCCATTAGCCTCCGTAGTGTAGCTGCGCCGCTCGGTATTCTTCTCCCCCGATCTAAAAGCAGCTTGGACCAACAATTAAAGGTAACGAACCTACTGCTATTACTAGGGGGATCATGGCGATGGGCCAATTTTCAAAAATGTTGAACTATCCCTTTAAAACCAGCTCATTAGCCATGCACATTAGCAATGCACCTCTGGGGGGTGGGCGGAGACTGCACTGCTCTGCCCAGCCCCCCGCTTGCTGACAGCTGGACATTGTACAATTACGGATTCAGCGCGTTTAGCGTAAAACTGCACAATGGGATTCGATCCCAGACTGGAACATAGTCCTTGCTCCCGGTGCAAGCTGCTCTACCAGGTGAGCTATACCTGTTATACCTTGACAGCTACACCGAGCTGTCAAGCCTTTCATCTCTGAGCCAGATGCAGAGCGGGGCGGGAGCTTGTAGCACTAGTGCCCTCCCCTGGAGCTGTGACACGTCAACTCCAGTCTCCCTGAAACTGCCAGTTTGCGTCTGCCATTGGTTCACAGCAATTTGAAGGCAGAAAAACTCAGAAATGCAATTTTGCACTTCCTTTTCTGCTGATATGTCCTCTAACACAAGAAAAATGCCACAGGAACATGTGAAAAGCTCAAAAAACACGATTTTCACGGGAGAATTCTAGAAACTGCCTCCATGACTTGACTGGTTCATATGAGACTGATCCCTCACTGTCCTTTAACCCACGCCTGTTTCAACAAGAATTACATTACAAAATCTGAATAATGTTACTCACAGTCTGTGGGTTACTCACACCATATTGCAGTTTCTGACACATCTGTACACACTCTCTGACACCTGTGCAATCAGCCACAGTTGGTTCATCCTCTTCCAGAACGTTCTGTCCTCTAGTCAGCACCCTGCACGCACACACACACACACACACACACACACACACACACACACACACACACACACACACACACACACACACACACACACACACACACACACACACACACAGACAAAACATTCACTCATTATGTAACACAGTTATCCACAGAGTGCCTGACGTCTCAGCAGTAGTAAAAACATAAATAAAGTTTAGTTTAAAGTCACAGGTGGAAACTCTGATTTGTGGGAGACAGGAGCCTGATGAGGCCACACCTCAGGGTTTGAAAAGCTCAACATTTTCACTTTATGTTACGCACACCTTTTTGTGCTCTTGTCCACTAACACAACTTCACTTAAAAGTTCAAGACGGTCTGGTCTGGGTCCTTTACACCAGGGGGATTGTGTCACTGATTAAAGCTTCCATCGTGCTATCATTTCATATGATGATTATATGAATGATAAAACACATTTTCTCAAGTGAAAGAGCACTGCTTTCACTTCAAAGAGAACGCAGTCCTGATGCTGAACCACAAATCCAAACCAGATTTGGTAAATAAAGTGAACAATGAGAAGAGGAAAACAAAGGCAGAAACAGTCCGACTCTGTGTGTGTGTGTGTGTGTGTGTGTGTGTGTGTGTGTGTGTGTGTGTGTGTGTGTGTGTGTGTGTGTGTGTGTGTGTGTGTGTGTGTGTGTGTGTGTGTGTGTGTGTGTGTGTGTGTGTGAGAGAGAGACCTACAGATGTTCAGGTTTGAACTCAGAGAGAATCATTAGCATGGAAGCAACTTAACATCAGGGAGCTGAAACAGAGACGCTACAGACAAAACAACATCAATGAATGTACATACTGTAAGGCACTGTCTTTTCTTCTGTCATTTGTTTTTTCTTTTCTTTTTCTTTTTTACTTTTAAATCTCAATCATCTGCAGAAATAAGAAATAATGACTGAAAGTTGAGCAGTAAATGATGCTGCTGTCAGATTTTGTCAGTAAGACCACCATGTCTAATTTTATCTACTATTCATTTCAATTTGTCAGGAGTTATGCAACAGCTCAATAACTCCGGCTGACATCAGGAAACGATAATACCTGGATTCCCACCATCAGAAGGAATGAAGTCAACTCAGAGGCAGTGTCACCTCACCTTTAGGGTTGGGCAGTATCCAAAAATTGAAACCGCTAAACCGCCTCCACATTTTACCGTGGTATAGTATTACTGTGGCCAATTAAAAATCATGTTGTACAGCTGCTGAGTCACCAAAATGTCGTTCATAAAGGGAATAGTCTACCAAACACCAATGAAACAATTTCCAACATGACCAACTTTTATTAACAACAAATAGCTTAAAGCACTGCAATTTTTTTAAATGACGGTAATGAAACTGATACCGTTGCTGTTTTAACATACCGCGGTATATACCTTATTAACCACATTACCACCCAACGCTAGTCACCTCACATGTATCTTGCAGTCTGGACCCATGCAGACCAGGGTCACAAGGCAACATCACAGATTTTTCACAGATTTGTTTACAACCAAGAAGAAAGAATGACTGAATGAATGATGGAAAAATCACTGTGATTAATGGCAACTGTGATTCATTTTAAAGCCTTTGGAAACCTGACTATATATAGTAAAAATGCTTATATTATATCAAAGTCAAGTGCCTCATTAAGCATCCACAAAAGTCTGAGTGACAATAACTATTCATAACTATTAGAAAACCTTGTTTAAAAACAGCTCATTTTGCTATTGAGGCACTATTGAGGCCACTGGTCAGGACAGTGTGGGCGTGGCAGATAACGCTATGATTGACAGCTCCATTGTCATAGCAACACGTCAATGGCGACCGTTAAAAAAAAAAAAAAAAAAAGTCCTCACCGGAGGACGTGCATCGATTGATTGATGCTATTTAGCAGCTAACTAGTCTACCAGCTTCGTTTTGGAGCATCATAACCGTCTTTGGTCGCAGTCTCACAGAAAAAAAAGAAGCTTTTAACCGTCACTCATGTCTGTGTGAGCGCCAGGAGGGGCTGACTGACACACACAGAGACAAGGCAGGTCGCACTGGAAAGCTAATAAATGCTAAAAGCTAATCGCCAATTTACACACACCCTCCCTCCCTCCCCTCACCCCCCCAAAAAACCGGCTGTATCGGCTGCATGTAGAGAGGAGTTGTGGGCACACACAGAGACAGACAGGCTGACACACAGACACAGACAAGGTAGGTCGCGCTGGAAAGCTAATAAATGCTAAATGCTGATCGCGGATTTACACCGCCCCCCCCCCTCCCCCTCCCCCCTCCCCCCACAAAAGAAACGTCTGTATCGGCTGCATGTAGAGAGGAGTTGTGAGGAGCTGTGGGCACTGACAGACAGACAGACAGGGCAGGTCGCGCTGGAAATGCTAAAAGCTAATCGCCACACTGGTTGCCATGGCTCTGGTTGTGAGGACTAGCGAGGAGTGGAGGAGAGACCGTTAGCAGAACGGTTTTGTTCGCTGCCACTGGGGGGCTGGGTGAGAGAACTGACGTGGTGATTTATGAGTGGGTAGGATTTATTGCGTGATAAATCCCAGAGATAACTCCGCCCAATTCAAACCTACTGTACAAAACCTTAAAAGACAAATATTTTGAATTTGGATGGAAACTTTTTTCTAATTATTTTTACATGTTTAATAATATGTACATAAGACCCTAAAATACATGGTTAGGAGGCTTTTGTGGATTTGGGTTTCCAGAGGCTTTAAGGCTGATTACGATTAGCCTACATCACAACATTTCAAAGTACTGTATAAACAAGACTCAGAATCTACACCAATGGAAGTGGCTCTGTGAGGCTGTCATTAAGCAGCACGGTGATGATTTGAGCCAAATGCTTGAACTTTAAAGAGGAACTAAGCAGGATTTCTCCTGTGGCTATGCTACATTCTTACCTTAATTAAAAAGCTCTGGAGTAATTGTGATCGTTAAAGGGATACGCCAACATTTTGTTTTGTGCCTTGCCTCACTCCCGAGTAGGGATGGGCATGATTAATCGATGATCGATTATTGATCGTTAAGAATTTTATCAATCACGGAAAATTTTTATCGATTTATTATAAGGGACCATGTCATGGCAGAGGTTGTCATGGAGAAATAAACCACGGGTATATTTTTTCATAACAACCAATAAACTCCATATAAGTATTATTATACAGGCCTATTATTATTATTACATGGTTTAAGAGTTAAATAATTCATTAAATATGACGGGGCGCTTGTGTCGCGGACTCGTTGCAGCAGAGACGTGAGCTGAGACACCGCGGCTCCGCCCGCTCTGATCAGCAGGTTTGGTTTTCAGCAGCGGTGTGGAAGGAGCCTCCACTCTCTCCGTAAGTTACAAGCTACAAGTCATTTATCTAACATCACAACTAGTCCGAAGCTGTTTAACGACGGTTAAAATGAAACTTAAGGTAAATATCCTGCATAGTTTGTTTCTCTTTTCTGTGCCGCGCTGATCAGAGCGCCGCTCCGCCGTGTGTTGGCCACAGAAAAAACAATAAAACACACGCTTTCAGTTTGAAAGTGCTTGTGATTTTTTTTTTGTACAAGTGCAGCCAAACACAAGGCTGAAGAGAGAGGGACAGCAGAGCTGCTCCGACAGCTCAGCTGCAGGTGAGCCAGGCAGCGCAACGGTGTTTTTTTTTTTACCTAAATGATGCCGGCACCGGCAGCACACAGACGTCCGTGTAGGCTACGTTGTTGTCTGACCTTCTTCCTTCGCGGGGACTGCCCTGGATTACTGGCACACGCCAAAGCCGCACGCATTTAAAAAAAAAATATGATTATTAATATTAATATTAACTCATTGAGTGCCAACCACGTAATTTCTCGTTTTTCGTTCCCATGCGTTGAGTGCCGAAAACGTAATTTTACGTTTTTTGCTTTTTTTTTAAATTATGAAAATAGACACTTTAATACACATTATATGTAAATTTGGGGACTCTATGACGAGGAGAACTGAAATAGATGACGATCAAAGTCACATGACAGCTCATGATCTGGAAGTTTTTATCATAACTCGGCTTCTGCAAACGAGTTCTGCATGCAGATGCAGCGCAGCTGCTCTGCTCTCACCCGCGCTGCTGCTCCAGCTGCTCGAGCTGCTCGGAGCAGAAACAGGAAGCTCTCAGCCGACAGTCCGCCCGGTCTTCAGCTGGAGCAACACCGTGTCCTCCCCAAAGTCCTCCCGCGGTAAAATCTGATGGTCTCTGGGCCAAAGCAGACCGGCATCACCGACCCGTACCACAGAAGGACCGCGACCACCGGCGAGACCGGTCTTCCCGAGCCGCGGTGGCCGACAGACCCTCACGCTCCGCGGGGAGAAGCTGTGACACGGCACGGTGCGTCTGTGTTATTGTTGTTTAGTGGCGCCCCCCCCGCCCCCGATGGTGGTTTTGTGAATAGAACAACAACTGTTGTATATATTTATCTTATACGAGCCCTTTGATCCAGAAATGCGAGTGTCAGAAGAGCGACAGACACAAACAGCGCACCTTTCATAAAAGACGCTGTATCTCCTTTTCTAGAAAAAAAGGAGGGATTTTGGTGAAACCCAGCCATGTTTAGCTTGACTTTTCTCAGGAACAGAGGCACGTAGAAACAAACGGTTTGTGGCCACTTGAAGCATTAAGGTAAACCTTTCAATTGAGCCACAGTATGTGTTGGTGGCAATAATATAGAATACACTGTGGCTCTACATAAAAAGTCAAAAATGGTCTAAATTGCCGGTACACTTGACTAAAACTTTGGAAAGGAGCGCGGCACTCAATGAGTTAATATTAACGATTAATCAATAATTGATCGTTAATTTTCCCGAAGATCGATCAAAAAGATTTCTTCAAATGCCCATCCCTACTAGATAGACACCATCCTTTCGACTGTGTGTGCAGTAACAAGGGAGATAGAGCCGTATCGCCCGTAATTAACTTAGCTCAAACACTGGATAGGTAGTGTTAGCCTGCCTCCTACCCAAGCAGAAATCAGCAGTCAGAAACAGTCAAGATTCTGTAAATATATCACTTTATCGACATTTCAAACATGTTTAGGTGAGAAAGTAGCCGTTTAGATCAGCAGTGTGTCGTTAATTTGTCTGAATACCAGCTGTTTACAATTTTGTTTACAAATTCAGCGCTACTCAAGCTAGCCGTTGTGACCAACGCACTTCCGGTTACTTTCACAAAATAAAACACCCGTTGCCCTTTACATACAGAAAACCATGACGATAGAATTTGTGCTTTTACTTTGAAATAGGAAGCTAAGCTACCCTCGATGTAGCTAGCTTGAACCAAAATAAACCGTCTTTGCTTGAACCCTCCGTTTTGACCGATCTCGTCCCGTTACCGGCATCTGACCGCTCAAGATGCCTTACTGGAGAGTTTTGTCAGCTCTGAGATGAAGATCGACCCGCTGGTTTCCGTTTAGAGTTGCTGAAGAGTTTCTCTGATGACTTTAGGTGGAGGCAGGCTAACACTACCTATACACTTCTAGTGTTTGAGCTAAGCTAATTACGGGCGATACGGCTCTATCTCCCTTGTTACTGCACGCACAGTCGAAAGGATGGTGTCTATCTGCTGGTCATGGACTCGGGAGTGAGGCAAGACACGAAAAAAAAATGTTAGCGTATCCCTTTAACTACATGACTTGTAACTTGTTACAAGTGAGGAAGGAGACTCAGGGTCTACACCTGGCGTCTCATGGCTGAAAACCAACTTTGTAACATCAGTGTAAGTAACTGGTCTCCACCCCGGTGTCCCAGCTCTCGTCTCTGCACACCGCAACACAAACGTGCTCCATAACCCGTAATCTTTTGTTCATGACAGTTAAAGCAGAAGTAAGCGATCCGGTGGTTTTGGCTAACTTCCTGTCAGCTGATGAAGTTAGCAGTCCCCGCCCTCGTCCCTACGTCACCACATTCACGCGCATCCCTTGGCTGCGGACCGCCCCTTTATGCCGTTCTCTCTCCTCATTGGATAAAGGTTGTAGATACAAGGAAAGTTTTCTCCTGGGCTTACAGCAGAGCAGAGTGACTGACAGACCCGTGTTTCAGACCAAACACTCTATAGAAGTGATTGCTGTCGGAAGATAGAACTATAAGACGTATATTAACACAAACATTCCTCTTACTTCTGCTACACAAACACACAGGCTGTAACATCGTATATGTTATGTAACGTTATCCACCACTCCATTTATTGATTTTTCACCGGCTTTGTTGTAAACAAATGCACATGTTTAGCAGGTGTTTGGCCATGAACTGATATTTGTATATGTAATGATCAAGTTTATTAGAAAAGGTGTATCTAGGCCTGGGACGATAATCAATAAATCAATCAATCGCACGATAAATGAAAATGAACTCGATCATGTTTCCGACCTCGATAAATCGCCATGTGCATGCGCACGTATTGTTTTCCTGGTCTCTGGCCTCCAACCAGGCTGGATGACAAGAGGCTTCACTCTGTGCATCGGTCTCAGCACCACCTGGGCCGTTTGTTTCATAGCGGAATGAAAGGAGTAGGGCTGGGTATCACTAGGTACCCCACGATACGATACTATCACGATATTTTACCCACGATAACGATAATATCACGGTACAGCGATTCTGCGATTATCGATATATTGCAAGAAATTTCATCCACGATACATCACGATATCTGTGTCACTTAAAATCCGAGTTGTATGTACATCAGACGATAGTGATAATTCATGGGACAAACTGAGTCAAAACAATGTAATTCAAATTATCCATGCCATTTTATACAAGTGCAAGTTACAACAACATATTTCAATTGGATTTAGGTCTGAAACATGATTTATTAATTGAAAAAAAAATTGAAAAAAAAAAAAAATTTGAATTTTTTTTTTTTTTTGGAAAAAAAAAATCGATATTTAAATATTGAATATCGATATCGTATCGCGGCATAAAGTATCGCGATATATTGCCATATCGATATTTTGGCCCACCCCTAGAAAGGAGTGAACCCTCTTTTCAGTCACCCAGGATCTTTGTTTCCCAGAATGCATTTGGCAGCAACCGGCAGCGCTAGCTGTAAAGCTAAGCAGCTAAAAGCTATTTTACTGTAATTCTTGCTGCCGCGCTGTTAACACGTCACTTTTTAAAGTTTTAATATTTTTTCATGCGAGAAAGTCACAGTTTAGATCCCCAGTCTGTGGTCAGTTTATCCACATATCGCCCATGTTTTTGGAGCTAATGTGGTAGCAGCCAGCAGGAGGAGCGGGGCTTCCCACAGTCTGCAGCATGGATGTATTATGCTCTGCAGCAGCTCACGGGCCGGTCAACCTCCGTCATTGGGGGAGAAAACGACTAAGAAAACTTATCAGCAGGTTTTTAGAGGTTTACCGCCGGCTGGTTTAATACTTTTTAGGAGATAAATGCTAGTCTCATTGATGAAATCTTACATCTGTGGAAGTCACATTAGTTTGTTTGAATGAAAAGTGGAGCTTCAGGTGTGTAACGTTATTGGACAGAAGAGCTGCACTGCACTGTTTATTATTTTTTGTTTATTTTATTTATTTAGGATAGTAGCTATAAGTTCTTGTCATTCCAATTACAATGGTTAAAAATACTCATGAGAAATAAAGGTTTATCGCATTTAAAAGGGTCTACTTGCATTATTATGAAATATTAATATTATAGTAGTTGTTAATTTGTTCTAAAAAAAAAAGTGTCAATAATATCGTTTATCGTCAATAATTTGTGGGACAGTATATTGTCCAGCAAAATGTATTATCGTCCCAGGCCTAGGTGTATCCCATGTTATTCTTTAAAGCTTAGCCTACTCGAAATAACAAGTTGTTTTATTCCAAATGTGCAGTAAGAGCATAGATACGCTGTCTGCTTCTCATTAACCCTTTACTTTTATAGGTTAACATGAGCATTCCTTTCTGTTGGTCAGAACAGAAACACACACACACACACATACACTAGCTGCTCTGGGGCAGAAGAAAAACCTTGTTTCACATTAGCTAACGGTTTTAATAATGTGTGTTTGTATGAGCTGGTGTGTGTGTGTGTAAGACACCAAAGCACTGCAGAGATTGCAGGCAGCTGCTGGGAAAATACCTTCATCTCACACACACAAACACACATCCACACACACACACACACACATTGGGGCCTTTGAACAACCAGATGTGGCTGTGCGGCAGGTTGTGAGCATCAGTGCACCAAAAACAGGGTGAGATGAGGGCTGGGTCTGAAGCTAAACCAGTTAATGGAATACAGATTTCCTCAACCTGCTTCAGTATGAGGACACACAAACGCACGCACACATACACACCCACGCCACACCCACACATCTCTGTTATATCACAGATCATATTTTTCATGTTCCAAAATATTCATTCAGTGTCAGCAGACTACTACAGTTAGCAGCTCTATAACAATTTGCAATTGTGGCCTAAATGTTATGATGTGAATGTAACATGTGATCTTGAATGCAGTGACGACAGGTTGTAAACAACTCTCAGGTTAGTACAGTGATCAAAAGTTTACCCAAATGATCTCCTGTCAATATCCACCACTGTTAAAGGGATAGTTCAATATTTTGGCAAATTGTCCCATTGCCATAATCCCTATAGTCTTAGCAGTAGGTTCGTTACCTTTATTTGTTGGTGCAAGCTATTTTTAGAATGGCGGAGCAGAGCTGTGAGCTGCTCAGAGCTACGCTACGGAGGCTAATGGGATTTCTTGGTTTCCCTCATCAAACTCATCAAATACACAATCCAACAACTCTACAACGCTCTGGTGGACAAGTTGTGACCTGCACATTCACCACGCTATGAGATAATAACACAACGTTACCAGACAGAGTTGTTTTAGAGGGAAATTCATGCAAAACCGCTGATGCGCGTTGCCTTCAGGGACAGTTTTTCAGCAAGCAGACTCTGTATTTACCTCGAAAACAACTTGAACTAGAACTACACTGTCATAGCACACAATTCGATATCATAGGATGACGTTATTGTAACTGGGAACCAGTCACATCAATTATAAAACAAAATATCATATGGAAATATTTTGGTACCAACTAAAGCTTAGGCTAATTGTTAAACTAAACAATTGGATCGTAAATGTTCATTATTATTCTGCGGCATTACATTATATTATACCATAAATGCAAACTGTCATACAATAACATTAAATCACCATTGTGATTAAAAATGTATGAAACCATGTTTCAAAATAGACCGGGGTTATGATCCCGTCAACACACACAACTGTTATTATGATGCCAGAGTCTCACAATTATGTGATCCCATGACAAAAAAAAAAGAAAGAAAAAACTATTTCCAAGTATCACTATATAGTGTTATGATAATGCAGACCTGTTTCAATACCTGCAGGACCTCTGCACCAGGGCAGCAGACAGTACATTTGTTAGATTCAACAACTGACAGAGGCTCGTGGAGAGAAAAGTGGGTATTTGTGTAAAAGGTGTCACTATCTTATTAGAGTCTAGTAAACAGTTTTGCGCTCGGGTGATGTGTGTGGACCATTATTCTCTGACAACTTACAACACATTATTGCCGTGATTGAGGGGAAATAAATGCTTCCCTGGTTGAGATCAAATTATCAGCTCATATCGCAGCCTCTACTCTGCTAAGTCGTGGGATCTCTGTGCAGCCGTTCCAGCTCTACCTCCCCTCCTCTCTGGTTGGCTCTCACCCTCTTCTTTTCTCACCCTCCTCCCTCATCAGAGGTGAAAAATTTACCCAAAGGGAGTATCTCTTTTCATCCCTCTCTCCTCCTCTCATCTTGACACCTTCCTCATCAGTTCTGCCAACTTCCCCCCAAAGGTGTGCTGCAGCTCTCCGACTCGCAGCAGGAAACCATAACAAGCATGGAAGACAATTTTATCACCTGTTCGAACTGTTTGTTTTCAGACTCGGTAGCTATAACCAAGGAAAGTGTGACGTACATGGCTGGTTTATTATGGTATGTCTCAACTCTTTGTTTTTTATAGTTTCTAGTTGTATGACATTATAAATCGAGCAGAGTGTAAAATGTCTAGTGTTGTCCTGATTTAAAAAACATTTAACAAGAGAGATCGGCAAGAAGATTTTGGCTGATCCCTTGAAGTTTGATTCATGTGTAATGGTTTTTTCTTTCTTTTCTTTTTGGAATTTAGTCAGTCACAAAGCCTTTCTGTCCTGTTTTTATAATTTATTCTTCACCAGTGTAATTAATATTGCAGCGGCAGTTAATCTCAGTTTTTAAAGTAGAAAAATCTGTTAGGAGGACTGTAGCCTATTGTTTGAACGTTGGAAGTCTGGACATTTGCAAAGAGTTACGAGGGATGGTTCAGACTATGGTTCAGATTATGTTTTTTTTATTTTGTACATTTGGAATTACTATACTAAAAATGGCAACATGTCACATACTGTTGGTTTAATCTTTGTACCAAAGAAACAAATGAATTAAAAGCTATTCCCTAAGATAAAAGCACACCTTGAAATATGGAGCAGGTGTTTTGGTTGCATCATTGCAATTTGCTGAATGAGATTGATTGTTATGCTAAACTGCAGAGAACTCTGCTCAGAGAAATGTGAGTAAGCAGCCAGGCCTTAGTGGTCCTTCTACAATCTTAACATTATTGGTTACTAGTGAATATCTTGCATATCTTAAAATTGCTCTTTCTTAAACACAACTGAAGTTTCTGTTTGATAAGAGTCCCACTCTCACACTGAACACTTGTTCTCATGCACTCACATGAGGTTAACTCACAGCACCACCTACTGAAAACACTAAGTAACTTAAAGTAAAAGTAAAGAGACAGGTGATATTGCACTTAGGCTAACTCACTGTAGAAGTGCATGAGGAAATCAAACTTCTGTATTGTGTAGGCTAATTGTATTTAGTTTGGAGTATTAGTTTAGTAGTAGCCCACAAAATCATCACTGATCTGATGGCTAGTCAACACAAAACGTTTAAATAACGGGAGAGAAACCTCTAAAACATGGCATTATCCTTGATGATAATTCATGCAGGTTAAGACTCACTGCATTACCAGTAGGCTACTAAATCATTTCTGTTTTACAGTTGTTGAGTTTTCCCTCAGATATGCACAGATCTGTGGCTGTAGAAATGATATTGAGAAGAGGGCACAGCTGAATGTAGACTAATAATATTAATAACTTAATAAAAAATACACTATAGCCAAGTAAAAAAAAATCTAACAAACAAAACAACATCAACAAGAAGAACTTGAGCGCACTGGGGGCCATGTTGTTCGAAACCTAGATACGGGATTAAGCCAGGATATGTTGGTTATCCAGGCTTAATTTAGCCTCAAATCGGTTGTTCGAAAGCAGGTTAGCTATATTTATCCTGATTAAGATGGTGATTTATTCTCTGCAGCTAGCCTGCTCCAAAGGCTAACAGCCAGGCTTAGTTGATTCTGTTGAAGTTAAAGTTAGCAGTCACTGATCAGAAATCAATGGGTTTTGTTGTGATATTTACTCCAAAATCGTATATTGCTATAATGTTTGGGATATTGACATTAGCCTTAGACATATGATAAGCTCGTGACAAACAGATTAATAATGAAGCATGTAATCAACTTTTCTATAATTGGTGTAATTACTGTGTTTTGCTCTTACAGCCCAGAGAATGACATACACATGACAGGGGAAGTAGCAGATACACACAGGGACTGAGTGTTCTGGTTGTTTGATAAACAATTGGGATATCTGGTCTTCCTACCTAACTGTGATAGTCAGCTGACGCAGGGGAAAGCTGACGAATGCGGGGGGTTGTGTGTCTCTGTCCTTTTCTCTGTCTGTTTCTTTGCTTGATAGGAGCTATCAGCAGTTGATCGGGACAAGGCGTGAAAGTGGAATTAAACACTGCAGGATGGCGTGTTGGACTCCAGCCAATGAGAATGCACATTACATCAATTACATCATATCTTGCATTTGTGTAATCAGTAACTATAAAACCGGACAGGGACAGGAGACAGGATCAGACTTCGTGAACTGATGCTGCTGCGGCATGTTGGTCAGGGAAACTTAGTCTGGTCCGGAGCTCTGTACACGATCTCTATTTCCTAGGTGATTCTTTTATAAATAAATTTTGGAAAATTTTGTAATTGAACGTCTCCTGCGTACTTCATCAAACGAACACGCGAGTTCAAGTTTTAGAACTCTTCAGTTTCAACCTGCTAAACCCCACGTATCCCCCAATTGGGGGACTGGCAGACATACAGAACAACCACAGAGCCGCTACTGCACTAGGCCTACTTAGAATAAGAAGAATATAGTCATATTTTACATCAAATTAAACAGCAGTAGCTGGGCTACAACGTGTATAAACCACGTTTCTATGACCCAAACACTACTCAAATAAACAACTAAAGCACCTCTGTGTGGACCCAGTCGCCACATTTCTGGCTACTGTACATTAAGCAAAACACATCAGCTACCGCTCATCTGAAAGAGCCGGGCCTACAAGGATTGGAACGTTATAGCAACCGCGGCTAACACAGAAGCTACACAGAAGCTACACAGCAGCACGGCAGAGAGAGAAGCCAACAACGAGCAAAGTCCAGCAAACTGTGGCTGTGTTCGAAACCACATACTCCATACTACATACTTCCATACTGCATACTTCCATACTCCATACTACATACTAATCGATCATACAGTATGCAGAGCGTTCACACTGCTGCGTACTATGATAACCCACAATGCATTTCGCTCCTGCCCGAGCCGAAATCAGCCGCCCTGAAGCTGATTTCACTTAAGCTCTAAACTCTGTAAATATATAACTTCAGCAACATTTGAAACATTTTCAGGCGAGAAAGTACTACTTCGTATCCCCATGGTGTTGAAAAAATGACAAAATAACACCTATTTACAATTTTAGTCGGACGAAGTCGGACTTCTCTGGCGTTAGTAAAACCAGCCGTAGTGAGCACTGTACTTCCGGTTTCTGTGTCAAAATAAAGCACCCGTTGCAATTGACCATAAAGAAAGCCGTTACAATGACGTCAGTGCTCTTACTTTATAAACAGGAAGTGAACCTGTCCCCACTGTGGCTAGCTTGCTCACATTTGTATTGCTGCCCCTCCTTTTTCCTCTCGTCCGCTCGGCTCCTCCTTCTCCGTTTTTTTTTTTTTTTTTTTTTCGCGGCAAGGAAGAGGCGGTCCTTGACGTCACGTTGCGTTGCATCTTGGGTAGTTTGAGTATGAGTAGTGACCTCATGATGTATACTCAACATTTCGGCCGAATCTAGTATGCATCCGGGAACTTCTCGCCTACTGCAAATCGCATACTGCGCAGTGTGAACATACTGCATACTCAAATCGTTAGTATGAGTAGTACGAGTAGTAGGAGAAGTATGCGGTTTCGAACACAGCCACACACACTGCTTGGCCAAAACATGGTTGTACATTTCCTCTTACCTTTGCTGTTTTGCCGTGAAAAGTTTGTTTTATGGGTAAATCCCATAGACTGTAAAAAGAAGGTAAATCCACAATATTTCCAGTTGAACTTTGACCGGTGTGTCGGTCCGGGCGGGCGGCGGAACCTTTGCCAGCGCCGCACACAACAGCCTGCACGCTGCACGAAAAGATTCTACTGATTCTGATTGGCTGCCAGTACTGCCAATCACATCAACGTAGTAACTGCTGCAGGTCAGTGCAGCTTTACACAGAGGGCCTAGAAAGTAGTTGTTATTTAGGGCCCTATTTTAGTGGCGCAACTCAGGGTGGCGCAGCGAAGCGAGCCCTGACGCAGCTGGCGAAGTGGTATTTTCCTCCAGTTCAACAAGGTGCGCAGTGGATTCGGTAAATTGGCAGACTGCTGTGCGCTGAGATGGGAGTGGTCGCGCAGCAGGGGGAGGTGTCGACAGATTCGCCGTGGCGCAGTGACAATTTGTTACAGATAGACCGCGCGGAGAGTGCGCCGAAAGCTCGCCAGCTCCAACCTGGTCTAGTCTCAGCGCAAGGCGAAGCGCAGCCAGCGGACTGGTATTTTGACTGCCCAGCGCGCAGTGCGCCCACGTCACCAAGACCTCACAGGCAGATTTCCACACTTCCAGGCACATTTAAATGCAATTAACAACAATAATAATAATAATAATCATCACAATAACCCCTATTTATTGTATCTGAATCAGCACATACACCTATATCTATATAGATTGTCCCGTCACACTGATGGCAGATCAAAGGTATGCGTAATGGAAACTCAGCCTGACTGAATTAACACAGATGAAACCAGGGAGGGACTGAGACAGCCGTGGATGTCCCAAGAGCAGGTGTTGACACTACACACTGTGCCGTTGCAGATGATCAGCTATTTATTTATTTATTTACTTATTGATTTATTAGGGGCCAGCGCCGCATCGTCAAGCGACCATAACAAATAAAACTGAAATGCCTCCGTTACGCACAGCGCTGTTTGTTTATGCTGTGATCTGTGCACACGTGTTTAAATATAGGTTAGATAGATAGATAGACCTGCTCCCTCCTCCTCCCTCCTCCCTCCCAGACTACTTTTGCATCATCAGCCCGTGAGGTCTGTTCGCGCGACCGGACACTGCCAGCTTGGACCGGACCAGAACATCAGTTTCCTCCCGTCTCACTTGCTCTGACAGATTGAGAGCTGTTGCCCAGTAAAAAAAAACAAAAAAAAACACACACACACCCCTTTTCCATTAATAAAGACACTCATATTTAGTAACCTATATTTAAACAGGTGTGCACAGATCACAACAAACAGCTGTGCATAACGGAGATCACGGAGCGTCTCTCTTTTTCTTTTTTCTTTAGAATTTACCTGAGATGGAGTTGTGAATATCTGCTCACTATGATGCCAGGCTGCTTGTGGTTTATTTGTTTTCAGTTTTATTTGTTATGGTCGCGTGACGATGCGGCTCAATAAATCAATAAGTAAATACATAAATATAGCAGATAATCGTGTAGTGTCAACACAGCAGTAATCCATCCTCATCTTTCATCTGTGCAGCCTTTGATGTGTCATAAGTGTGACGGGACAATCGATAATAGATGTACTGTCTATGCTGTAATCTGTAGGTGCTGATTCAAATCTTCTCTTCCACGGTGAAATCAAACGTCCGCCTTGCGCGCGCGGCGGATTTAAAGGGCGAGGAGAGGAGCTCATTTGATTGGTGAAGATCTGACTCGGCTGTGTCAAACCCACTCCACGCCTTCTCTCCTCCCTCTATGCCATTTGCGCCGGTGGGAGGGAAGTAGGCGGGATGCGCTCCGCTGCGTCTCGAAGCAAAATCGCAATCTGCTCCTGGCCACTCCCCGTTGGCGAAGCGAAGGCGAGGCGCAGGGCAGATGCGCCTCGCCTGCACCTAGTCTACCAAAGTAGAGCCCTTAGTCCCTGTTGATTCTTTTTCAGTTAGTTTATGCAAATTGTGTAAAAAATAAAGATTAAACAATGGTTTATAGTGGCAGGTGGTTCCTAGCTGTGCCAAAAAAGGACATATAAAGTTCGCCTGAATATTTTGTAGTAGCTAAAATCTCAATAATTTTGTCCTGCTACAATTAATCAGAATCAACCACTGCAGAGATACATTGTACAATCATTTGATAGAGGGTGATTTTTTTTTTTTTTGGGGGGGGGGGGGGGGGGGGGGGGGGGCATTAAATGTATTTAATTTTTGCTGTGTGCCATCTTCATTTACTCTTCACCAGTAACACATATACTGACATTTACACATCTCAGCAATTTCTCATTTTTTTCCCTTTACTGTGACACCAAAAGTATTCAAATAGACCTTGTGGTTGCAGAGATATACTCATTTTATTATGGATATGCAATTTTTGACAGAGGATGTTGTAATGATGCTGTGTAGCTACTGTAAAACCCTTTGAGACAAACTGTCTAAAATAAAAGGTGTGGATGGAGAATATAACAGCAGAAGGTATCAATACAATACATGATCATATGAGTGTAAAGATCTTGTCAACTTTACAGTCTGTCTTACTTATCGTACAGACCTCTGTGTGTGTGTGTGTGTGTGTGTGTGTGTGTGTGTGTGTGTGTGTGTGTGTGTGTGTGTGTCCATAAGAGCTCTAATAGAGTAGAGTGAGGGATCAAAGGGTTCTGCAGCTGCTGTGGTCTAGATCACCACAAATACTGAGGTCAGCACAGGGAAGGGAGAGAGAGGGACAGGGCAGGTGAGGATACCTCGTCACATAATGAAGACGCACGCATAAAAATACATTTATGCCACATTGTATTTTTCAGTTGTTTTGTTTTGGGAGGAAAAGGTGCAAAATTGAACAGGATAATTTTACACAAGATTTAGTGATTTAATTGTGAAATTGATACAACCAGAAGAATGTAGCTAACACAGTAGGTCTGAATGCACTTCATGTAATTAAAATAACTTAACTGACAAATTTCACTGGTTTTTACTTTTCTTTAATCTCTTCCACAATAAGTTCTGGTGAATTCCATCAACCACTGGTTTTGGTTTGGAGGGTCTGAGTCTGAATGTGGAACAATTGAGTCAGAAAGGACTTTTGGAGGCTGGATCTCACACACACATGTTCACACTGTAATATCCAGCTATGACTGACGTCTTGTCTAGGGAAAAACTATTTGTGAATGCACAGAGAGCTGAGTTGTTTTAAATGTGTAAAAAGTATGATTGACTCATTACCAGTGACTCAGTGGCTTCATCCACATGCAGATCATATTCTAATCATAGTACTTATCAGAACCAAAACACATTATGTTTCGTAGGTCTCTTTGCTGCATTGAATTAGCTTCCTCAGTCTAATGAGGAGGTGGATGTCACGTTGATGTTTGTGTAGCCAGTGCAGAGGTGGAGCCAGTGAATGTATTGTCTAGCTTAGTGCGCTGGAAAGTGCTAGCCATCAGAAGTGCAAACCTACATCATCTAATAATTCCAAGGCTGACAAAATATAATAATAAAAGAATGTTCACACCAAAAGCCGGCAGACTTTCATTTTCAATTTCAACCAAATCGTCAATTTGAAATTGAGAGAAGTCAGTGACCAGAGCGCCCTCAGGCCATCATGACACTTTTGGTGTGAGCACACAGTAATAAGTCTTTCCTCGTTAAACACAGGCTCAATCACTGATCATTACAATTAAAATAGTTTAGCAATATTAAGAAAGCTGTTTGAGCATGATGACTGATGAGGTTAATATTAGCTTGATGTTGCAGTAACTATTTGTCATGGCCTCTGAATGCCAAGCGGTTTAATGCTATACTGCCCCCTGTGGAAGGAAGAGTAAATGCAGTCTTAACTCTCATTTAGTTAAGTTTCACTTTCGGTTTTGAGAGAAGGAGAGACCATTTTCTTTGTCTTTTGAGCTGTGGGAAAACTGTACTTCGGTATTGAAGCTGCAGAAGACCATATCTGTAAGTTTTTATGTTTCATAAGTTCATAAATGAAGATTGTGTGTTACAATCATTTCCATTATCACTTTCATTTTGTACATTGTAATTCAGCCATGTATGATACATAGGCCTAATTTAGCCACATAGCTTAGAGGCTATTTTGATTAATTCGAGGTGTTTTCTCCTTTTGTGCATATCAATATTGTCTGTACTTAACTCATGTATTATTATGATTATTCTGCTTGTGCAACTTCATTGTATTACAGTTTCACAGTCGTGACATCTTCAGTAAAGATCAGTGACAACGCCACAGTCCGGTCTCATCTAATGAAGCTTAGCGAAAGTTCAGACAGGAAGACTATCTCTTTAAGCACGCCTCAAAGCCCTTTTCCCGCTATCCTCTCACTCCACCCTTATTCTCAGAATTCAACCAATCACAGTCTGCCATCCTCTTTCTCTTCCACCAATCAGTCATTAGCGTCAAATTTAAAAGTTCTCTCTCTCTCTGCTGTCATCCAGCCGTCATTTCAGCAAACTCTCAGCCCACCTCCACCCCTGCACCACCTCCATCATGATACAGACTGTCTTAATCTGGATCTTCAACGGAGAAGTTCCCTCATCAGGCGACTTCAAGCTTCCCTACCACCACCAGTGTCTAGGCCCGGGGGGGATATAACTTCTTCAGATGCAAGCTTCTCATCCCCAGATCAGTTTACTCAGCTGGTCTACACCCCGTGGTCTATGCGCCAAAGTCTATTTTGTTCACAATAAATGTAATTTCATCTTCATCTTCAAACCTGGCTATCTTGTCGTAAATGGTCTATCCTGATTTAAATAATGTCAGCCTCCCCACCCCTTTAGAAGACCAGCTACAGGTCTGACTATTCAATCCACTGGGAGTAGTGAACTTGTTCACAGATTGTGACTCTTTAGTCACCAAAATAAACACTAGATCCATTTCCACAAGACACAGATCTTCTGAATATTCTGAATCTAAAAATATCTGGATAAAATTAATTTTATTCAAGGCCTGTTTTTCTCTTACATTAATGATCCGTCACGACCACGGCCACTATGGAAACAGGAAGTCTGTTCACACTTGTGGATTTAACACCATTGGCACTGCTTGTTGCATAATGTGTTGTAGAGCATCTTCATTCCAGTCTTTTCATGAAGCTATAGGCTAAACACGAGGCCGACAGCAGGCGGTTCTGTCGTGCAGTGGCTTACTATGAGACTGTTGTCTCACAGCAGGAGGCGTCTGGGTTTGATCCCTGAGAGTTTGCATGTTCTCCCTGTCCCAGTGACTCCCCGTGTGGTTTCTCTCTGGGTTCTCCAACTTCCTCCCACAGTCCAAACACATGAACATTAGGTTGATTGGTGACTCGAAAATGCCAATGTGAACATGAGTTTGTTAGGTTGTTAAGGCCCAATCCCATTTCACCCCTTGGCCCTACCACTTACCCCTGCCCCTCCGTTTTGGTGTCCCAATTCCCGTTAGGACAGAGGGGTAGGGGGAAGTGGTAGGGCTATCTGGCCCTTCAAACGGAGATTTTTCAGAGGCACACTTCAAACGGAGGGTTATGAAAAGTTTCCCAGAATGCATCTTACGGCAGCCGGCAGCGGTAGCTGTAAAACGAAAAGCTGTTTTATTTCTTGCTGTAGCGCTGTGATTACGTCACTTTATTAAGTTTTAATATTTTTTCATGCGAGAAAGTAACTGTTTAGGTCCCAAATGTGCGGTTAGTTTATCCAAATGACGGCTGGTTAGAAGTTTGCTCCGACGTTTTTTCGGAGAAGTGAATCTCCAGGAGGAGCGGCTCCTCACAGAGACAGCAGCCGGTCTGCAGCGCTGCTCCGCCGGCCAAACTACGTCCTCATCCCGGGAGAGGAGGCCATCGCTAATTAACTTACCCGCAGGTTTTTAGAGGTTTACTACCGGCTTATTAAATTCTTTTTAGGAAATAAAGGTTGGTCTCACTGATGAAATCTAACAATTGTGGCAGTAGCATTGTTTGTTTCAATGAAAAGTGAAGCTTCATGTGTATTCTTGCATAGAAGAGCAGCGCTGCCTCTGGGCTCTGTAGCCTACGTACAGAAATCACCACATTTACAAAAATAAATAAATGTTTTACAATGAACCGATCAGTCTGCATTAAGTTTTATTTTATTTTATTACTGTAAGTTATATGGTACAAGGCGATTGGATTTCTGGCAAAAGCTCGCCGCATCAGCTTACGTAAAGGCCAATGGAGACTACGTGATGACGTATGTGATTGTTGAAGGGGTGTCCCAATTAGTAGGGGTTGACTTTCTACCCCTACCCCTTGTAGCTCCGTTTCAAGGGGCAAGGGGTAGGGGTAAAAAAGAGAAATGGGATTGGGCCTAAGTCTCTATGTGTGATAGACTCATAACCCGTCCAAGTGTACCTTGGCCATATCCTTTGTGGGACAGGGATTGGTTCCACTCCCCTGCAACCCTGCATGGATAAGCGGTGTGTGGCCAATAAATAGATGTATGGATAACAAGGCAAGGCAAGGCAAGGCAATTTTATTTGTATAGCCCGTTTTTACAACAACAGTGGCCGCAGTGTAGTTTTCTCCAGGGGGGGCTACAGTATACCAAACTTTAAAATAAAACTTTATATAGACTATTATATTATATATGGCCCATTCTAAGGCCTGTTCCCCACTTTTCTGCACAATACAACACTACTACGATTAACAACATTGAAAAAGACCAGCACCGCACATTTAGGCCCAGCTTCTATCTCACCTCTGAACACTCAACAAACATTAGCCTACTATTTCTGTGTGTGTGTGTTTTGTGTTGCTATGTGTTGTATTTATTCAGTTTGGGGGAATCACAGTGTCTAGAAAGCATCAGTGGCTCAGCTGACAGGGACAGCTAACGGCGGTAGCTAAGCTAACGGCGATAGAACAGAACGTCAGCTGTTAAAACCCTCCCGTTGTGGGACACGACATGAAACTACTCCAGTTAGCTCAGTCATGTTGGAACTCAATATAATATAAATACAAATAATACAAATATTTTTTCATGGACCGTTTATTGAGTCACTGAGTTATTAAAGTTAAACAGGTAACCGTTAGCCCGGCTAATCTCTGATAACCATGACTAATTACAAACATGTGCACACATAAATAGTAATGTTTGTCCAATCATTGGTTTTATAGACTTTACAAACATCAGATTAGTCTAAACGGCGATATAGTAACATGAAAAATTAGGCCTATATAGCGAAACTCTCGTCCGTCACTATTGTTCTCATGCTGGTTTTCTACCCGGAAGTAGTTGTAAACAACAAGGAGATTCGTCCTATTGAAGAG